>NW_026933117.1:0-55470 GCF_032062105.1 Saccostrea cuccullata
ACATGTAGTACTTTGTATACCATGTACATGTACTTTTGTTCTTTGTTTGTTGCATGAGCCCTAAAGGCAAACATAGTATTTGAATAAAGAGCGATATATGGCAAGTGTCTCAATTGGCCCCTTAAAATGAATATTTTAATTTTACTTTATATATAGCTTTAATATGTACAGCTATATCATCATCATCTTCCTTTACACCCTGTGGTGTGTAGGGCAGCAACAAAATTCCTCCACCCTTGCCTGTCCTGGGCTAGCCTTGTCAATGATCCCCAGGTCTGGTGCATTGCCTTCATCTCGCCTTCTACTGTCCTTCGCCATGATGTGCTAGGCCTCCCCCTCTTTCTTTTGCCCTCTGGTGTCCAATGCAGTGCTGTTCTAGTTGTTGACTGGGGGTCTTTTCTGAGAACATGTCCAATCCACCTCCATCGGCGCTTGGTTATGATGTCACCCATGTCCTCTTGTTTGCATCTGCTCAGCAGGTCTTCATTTGTTACCTTATCGGGCCAGAAAATTCTGAGTATTCGGCGGAGGCAGGTGGTATAGAAGGATCGCAGTTTGCCAAGATCTGTCTCCGTTATTCTCCAGCACTCCGATCCATAAAGGAGAGTTGACACAACACAGCTCTGGTAAAGCTTCAGCTTGGTGCTGGTGCTGTACTGTGCAGACCTCCAGATGTTATTCATTTCCCTAAATACTCTCCTGGCCTTGCCCAGTCTGCTGTGTATGTCCTCCTTTGTGCCGCCCTCTGGTGTAATGATACTACCCAGGTAAATAAAGTTATCTGTCTGGCGTAGTTCCTTCCCATTGATCTTAACAGGGTCAGGCAATTCCACATTAAGTGTCATTGTCTCCGTCTTCTTTGTACTGATGCGTAGTCCCACTTGCTGTCCATAGGTTTGCAACCGGTTGGTCTTCTCTTGGATATGCTGGTGTGTATGAGACATTAGAGCAAGGTCATCTGCAAAGTCCAAATCCTCCAGTGTTGAAAACAGGCCCCAGCGGATCCCCCTTGGAGAGTCTTCTGTTGTCTTCCGCATGACCCAATCGATGACCAGGTTGAACAACACTGCAGACATTACGCATCCTTGTCTGACTCCAGTTTTAACATCGAAGAAGGTGTCATTGTATCCTACTGAGCATTTAAAGTTGTCTTAAAAGCTCTTTATCAGGTGGACCATTTTAGATGGAATACCATAATGGCGTAGGATGCTCCAAAGGCTATCTCGATGTATGCTGTCAAATGCCTTCTCAAAGTCCACGAAGTTTACATACAATTGTCTCTGCCACTCTGTTCACTGCTCTATGATGTTGCGGAGTGTGAAGATCTGATCAGTACATCCTCTATGTTTCCTAAATCCTGCTTGCTCTTTCCTCAATACAGCATCAACGGCATCTGACATTCTTTTGATGATTATTTTGGCCAGGATCTTACTTGGCACAGACAATAGAGTGATTCCCCTCCAGTTGTTACAATCACTCAGGGCTCCTTTCTTTGGGATCTTGACAATCACCCCTTTACACCAATCATCAGGTACTTTCTCTCCATCCCACACAGCTGTGAACAGTGGTTGGAGGATGGTGGCTGCTATTCCAGGATCTGCTTTAAATAGCTCTGCATCAAGATTGTCACGTCCTGGTAACTTCCCGTTCTTAAGAGTCTTGACTGCATTCATTATCTCCTCCTTAGTTGGTGGGTCAGTGTCGATGTCCAGATCCTCTGTGGCTTCTGGTACGACAACAGCTTCATCAGGTGATGGTCGATTAAGAACTTCGCGGAAGTGTTCAACCCATCTCTCTTTTTGATCTTTTTCTGATGTCAGCAGTGTTCCATGTTTGTCTTTGATAGGTCCTCCTGTGTTTCCTATAAATTTGCCACACACTCGTTTCGTGATATTATATACTCTCCCTTGCTCTCCCCGTAATGCTGCTTTCTCTGCCTCAGCTGCAAGTTGGTCCATGGCTTCTCTCTTGTCACGTCGTGCAAGCTTCTTAACTCTCTTGTTGACCTCACCATACAGCTCCTCTTGCCTCTCACGCAGTCGTGGGGACTTGGTCTGCAGCATCTTTTTCTTTACTTCCTTTCTCTCCTCTGTAGCAATTAGAGTCTCCTGCTGGATGCAGGTTTTGTTGGTGTTTCTTTTTCGAAAGCCTAGTTTCTTTTTGCTGCTTTCAGTGTATAGTTGGGTCACTTGCTTTCAGGTGTTGTCCACATTGGCCTCCTCATCTTCATCATATGCATCTTGTAAGATCTGAAATCTGTTTCTTAATTCGCTGATGAAGGCAACTTTCACGGTGTTCAGCTATATATGCGACCTTTATTGGTCATTTTCATTTTGATCCAAAATGCCGTTATTTTAGAAATATGACATCATAAAAATCACGTTTTCCCGCCATTTTAGCATATTTTGTATAAAACTGCTTATTTTCAAACAGTTTTTCTTCCAGAAAATATAGAGCACAGCCTAGTACAAGCTTTATATTTTTACCAAAGATGTATCTATCCAATACTGATTAGTGACAGAAAAATTATGTATGTTTTACACTGCGCTCTATGTTTCCAATAAGAAACAAACATCAAGAAAAAGGCATATTTTTGTTTTTTTTGTTAGATAGTAAAAATAGCATGGTTTCTCATGTCATTTACAGCTAGGGAGAGTGCATATAAATGTGAAAAATATATTAGAAATATTTCTAATATAATCTTTTCTTCAAAATAAATATCAATTAAACATATATGAATGTCTTTCTAAAATGTTGATTTTTAGGGGGCCAAAATTGGCTCTTATCATATATACTCCTTTAGTTACAATTCAACTGTTATTTTTTGAGAATAAAATGATTGTATGTATGCAGCAATCTTGATATCATCATATTCTCAAAATCCTATCTTTAAAATAAAAACAAAATACATGTAGCTACTCAACTACTCTATCCACAGCATAAAAAAAAAATAATGAAAGATTTAATAGCACCTCTGAATATCTTCCAGTAAAATCAACTTACCCACTTCTGTCCCAATGTTGCCATGGAGAATTGTGATGAGCAACATCATTTCCATGGCAAGTCTTTCTGGTGTCATGGTAACAGAAACACAAGCACCAATCACAATGGCAGACAGAGCCTCGGTGACCTCTGCCCTACTGTTGCTACGGTAAACAGCCTCTATCTGAGAACAGATCTGTGACATGTTTGCTTCACTGGCCCTATAAAGAATATCAAATGGTTTAAATGTTTGTTTTTGCGGTAAGAATTCCATGGCTTCAATACTTATACCTGTAAATCTGTACAAATTTATATCACATGCTGTACATTCGGGATTTGTCAATTAACATTTACTGATAAAATTTTAAGCTAAGTAAATTTCTATGACTACCGGGGTATTAAAAAAAATTCAAAAACAGCCTAAAGATCTTTGAGTACATTAAACATGTTAAAATAATAAAACATGACTAAAGAAAAATACGTTTCTCAGCTCTTGACATAATTATCTTGTACCTATTAACAAGTCCCTTGAGCTGCTTCTGTAATCTCTCCAGCTGGAATTTCTTCTTCTCATCACTGATCTGTATCCTCTTCCCTGGGGGAACATACTTCCCTGTCTGGTCAGAGCTCTTAACAATGTTTCCCTCTTTGTCTCTTAACCTCCCATAGATGTCTTCAGTAATTTCAGTGTCCTCAATACTTTCATCACTACTTTCATCAGATTTTTCTCCTTCTTCTTCAATTTCATCCTTTTCCTCCATTTCTTCATCATTGCTATCAACATCATCATCAAATGTCACATCTTTTTTCTTTGCTTTATTTGATTCCTTATTCTTTTTGTCTTTTCTAACTGTATTTTCTTCTGTCACTGTTTTGAATTTCACCTGTTTCTGCTGCCTATCATCACTGGTAGATTTAAGAATAGATTTGACATTGGCTGCTTTTTCTGATATAATATCAACTGCTGGATGATGATCATCAGAATCTGATTCCTCATCTTCATCACTGAAGTCAAAATCTTCTTCTTCATCATCTTCATCACTCTCACCTTCATATTCTTCTCCCTCTTCCTCCAAATCATCATCCATTTCCTGCTCTGAATCTTCTTCATCATTGACTACTGAGCATATGAAAGAAGCAAAAATCTTAATTTATGTCTTTAAATATTCACCATCAAAGCTACATCTTCTAATAAGCTTTTCATAGTCTATGAATCATATATTGCTAGTTTTGAAAATAAATGCAATGACACAAAAGTTTCTGTACTCGTTTTGTGGAGATTTTTAAAAATCATCATTAAATAATAATAAGAATACATGTATATTAGTAAGTGTGAACATTTTGTTTGACAGACTTTCATTTCTTAGGTTTAAAATACCTTTTCTTTTTCCATGTTCTTCTTCATCTGAATAATCGTCGTCCTCCTCCATATCTTCAGGAGATTTGTCCAGGGCATCCAGTAAAACTGTACTGTGTTAAGGTTTCAGTGTCTAATAGCATTACACATATATGCATTCACTAACAATAAAATGTACATAAATGTACATACATGTACATTGTATGTGTTTAAGAAACCTACATTTCACATGGCACTGCAACCAAAGCAATCTCTTTCATAGCATAAAACAAGAAAAAATTATAAAAATTTTCTTATTTGCCAAATCTACTTTAAATAACATAACATGATGTATATTTCATAGAATATCTTGACAAGCACTTTGCACCAAAATGTATATTCTCTTGAAAATACTTCCATGGGAAAATTAAAACCAAATTAACATACACCACCATTAGAAATTGTGTACATAAGGATACAATCTAGTCCATCGTTGACAAAGGCCTGAGGCAGATTTTTGCTCTTCCTTTTGTTGAGATGAAGGTTCTTCTCCAGCTGTTTTAACATTCTGTCCTCCTTCTTATTGTCTTCCATCAGCTGCTGCTTTCTGTTGTCTATTTCCTGTAAATTACATAGATTAATTAATAAGAAATTTTACATTTCGTGGTGGACATAAATTTATGGGTCTCATCATACCTTGAAAACAACAAAAATTAAACCTCCACGAAAATTAGTAACCTATTAAAGGATAATCAATTAA
This sequence comes from Saccostrea cuccullata, assembly GCF_032062105.1. Classification (NCBI taxonomy): domain Eukaryota; kingdom Metazoa; phylum Mollusca; class Bivalvia; order Ostreida; family Ostreidae; genus Saccostrea; species Saccostrea cuccullata. The sequence goes on from NW_026933117.1 coordinate 5,079, forward strand.
ACAAAGGATCCTATTTAATATTCAACTAAAGAAAACTTGCCTCTTTTTCTTTCATCTTCTTCATTTCTTTCATTCTAGCTTTCTGTTTCTTTTTCTTTTCTTTGAGTTTTTGAAGTGATTTCTTCTTTGTGTCTGTTTTAATAGCATCTTCCTTAGATTTAGTCCATGTCTGCATATTTGGAAGCTGAACAACAGAATTATGTGATAATTCAATGTATATTCATAAAAGAAAGAATAAAATCAGAAAAAATCAAGGAGTACATTTTTTTTTTACAAATTATAAATGCCCAAAAGAATACAAGATATGGAATATTTGTTTAATCTTTTATAATATATGATAGGGGACAATTTCTGGAAGATTTACTGTAAACATATAACATTTGGCTGTGTATTCTTTTTAGCGGCTTTGGCGGAATGCAGCAACCACTAAATCAAGTACAACGCTAAATGTTTTGCACATATACACATAGATAGGAAAATGACCAAATGCGCTAAATCAAATCTACGCTAACTTATTCAAAAGTCAATTTCGCCAAATATCGTATATGCTAAATATAATACATTTACAGTATTTCATACATGCTTTTTAAAATAAGAACTAAGGTATCCTAAACCCTACTCTGATTCTGTGTACAGCAATAGAGCTACTTGTTTTATTAGATATTTGGGGAGTTATGTATATACGTGAGTATAGTACAATGTTTGCTATGTAGAACTAGAAGTGGCTAGACTTTTCTGCAATGTCATTGAAAAGAATCTTGCACCAATTAACTTTAATGAGAAAACATTTAAAAACACTGGGGACAGGGTTAATACCAACATCTAGAGAAGATAGTACATATAAATTAAAGACTTTTCTTATGAGTAATATTCAACTCACATTTGAAATAAACATGAAAACTATAGAAATATCTCTGTATGTAAGTTTCAAACAACTTTACCTCTCTCCCACATCGATATGCATGTTTTCGAGCTTTTTTAAGTTTTCTTTCGTCTTTCCTCCTTTGTTTTCTTGAGTACAATATGTCTGTTTTTATCAAAGATCGGTGTTTATCCATATCATCGACAGCCTTCGCGAAACTCAGCACATCACCTCGATATTTCTTTAATGCGGGGGCTTCTTTGGCTTTACACTTTAGAGTGAATGCTGTTCGCTTCCTATTACTCATTCTAATTAACAAAATTGTTAAATAATTTAAAATAAATACTGAATATTTGATAAACACGTTTGATATCAGTGTGTTCACTGACTTCACGTCTTCTCACATGGGCGCAGCCATATTGCTTTTGATAATTAAAATTGCATATGTCGATCCCGATGTAATTGTTTGTTTGTGAACTCTCATGTAGTCTCCTGCAACCGGGGAGTTGGAGGTGATAAGATTGTTGTCAGGGAAATGACACTTTGCACACATACATGTGCATACATAATCCAAGTGTCATACAGAAAAAAGATGTTCATCTTGCTTGTGTACCGATAGTATTACGTCATAAGCAATTTACGTCACAATGAATGGTTTACGTTATGCGATTATGACGTCATAAATAATTGGCTTATTTCCTTGGGTAAGTAACACGGTCAACACGGTAGGAATTTTATCAAAATATTTTAAGGATATGGATATATGTGATAGACGTTTAAAATGTTTATCATGTAAAAAAAAAAAGTGAATTAATTGCACATTTGTCTCGATAAGTTAAATGGTCTAGCCAAGTGTACTAATACGATGAATGTTTTGTTATTTTATGTGAGACTTACATTATTGCGCCTCATTATCTTGAATATGATTTGAAGCTACCATATATGTTTTGGAAAAGGTCTTGCTCAAATTAAAAACACTCATATTTTTTAGATGTAAAATACACATTTAGGTGTATGTTCAACGTAACAAAGTATATGTATAATTTTATTATATTTGAGAATAACTTAAGATTTTATGTACATATCACCATCCAAATACATCGAAGCTTGCATTGATTAGTTTTATGTTTCTAAAAATTTATGTAAAAATTCTTTTCATTTTTATAGATTCTTAACATGAAAGAGCCATAGAATGGGGATATTTGGAAATGGTGCGCTCAGTTTTGGTCACTGGTTTGGATCCAGACGCCAAAGTAGCCAAAGCAACCAAAGCAGACAGAATGATCAGGCGCGCCGATTTCGATTCAAGTTTCTTAAACGTTTTCGGTCCTCTGGCGGATCTAATCAAACACTCCCAACATTCCCAATTTCAAAACATTTTGTAGACGCACTCAAAGAAGAGGGCTTGCTAGTTCCAGGGTCAAAAGACCACCCGGCCCTCAATATTTGTGTAGGGATTCAAGATGATGAACTACAACATGATAGGAGGCTGAGATACAGGTCGTACGGAAAATCGAGATGGGATGACGTTTTTGCCACCCCCGGCGTCCGCAAAGTTGCTCTAGAAATGGATGCCAATGAACCAATAATTGACGAGCTGCCAGTCTCGCTTTGGCTAAACTGTGTTGATCCCATACTTCCAGCTCTCATTTCTCTTAGTACAATGCAGAGGCGCAGAACAAACCTTACTAAATCCAGGTTAGCTTTGATCAAACTTTCCTTAAGGTTCATTGACCCTATTGTAAGGTAGTTAATTCTCATGCACTAGGATAAATTGAAAATAAATTACTAGAATGTCTCGATCAATGAAAATCAATCAATTTAATTCTTTTCCGCAGGCCTATGTAGTAAATATGTGCCAACATGTTGTGGATATTGTGCTTTATGATTGCTTTTGAAAAATTGTAACTGGTGATTGCTGCAAAATTAAAAAAAATGATTGCATCGAAGATATGAACCTTAATTAAAATATTTTAGTCTCTTTTCCTAAAATTTTCTATTTGATTTCATTAGGTTCTACATCTTTTTATTCTTTTTCAAGGCCCTCAGCAACTCCACTGCAAGACCCAAATGAAGTATCCACGGATCATGGTGATTTGGACCGAGGACCGCCATGGCTTAATGTCATTGGTCCTCAAAATGTTCACATCATTTATCTGGTAAATCTGCCCGCAACTGCAGAAGTACGACCAACAGATTTGCTTGGAAATGAGTACTATATGGAAAAGATGCGGATGTTTGAAGTTGTCACGGTAAAGTTATTAACACAATTTTGATTTGAAATTACATGCATGATAAAATATAAACTTTTCCTATTTGGCATAATTGGTTATTTTTTAGATATTTATTTCTAGAATCAGATTGCTTAATTTTTTATTGAGAAATAATTCAAATAATTCAAATGTTTAAAATTTTTATATCTAGGCTCGGAGGGGTCGCAAGAAAGTGCGATCAAAATTCACTAATATTTCTCGATCACGTGGTCGCAACCCATTGACGAACAAGAGCCAATCAGATAACGAGGAAGAAGAGGGAGGGAGTTACCATTCTGAGTCGGAGTCGGGAAACGAAGGAAATTACGATTTGATCCAAGATCTCTTTGATAATGGTGAATGATTTGGCCGATTAAACAATAGCGAATAGACATAAGAACAAACACTCAAAACATAATGTATTACCTCTGTATAATATTTGATTAATTTAGTTGCATACTTGTATATGCATTGTTTGTTTCATCAGTTTATGTGAATTTCAGATGAACAATGTTCTGTGTACACAATATTTCTTATATTCAATAAATTTTGCAAATTAATTTAATTTATTGTATTTATAATATGAGAGACTTTCGCGTGGAATACTGAATTCACATGGAACGTGTATTTTGTAGGGTCTCCTTGCACAATCAAGCTTTTTGTATACAGTTCTTTAATTCATAAGTGTTTATTCAATGTCCAATTATGTGTCAACATTCCAGATCAAAGAACTTGAAATTCAATAAATTAAATATGCAGATTTGGGTAAAGACAGATTCAAAGAAGCATTTTCAATTTTAAGGCGTGGAGGGGGGGGGCATATTTACATTTACATTAGAGCAAGGCCGGGTTCTACGGAGCAAAGATTCCTCACAGACTCCAAAAAGGCATCAAACGTTATTACAAATTACGAGAAGTCACAAGAATCAAATATCTAATTAGTGATATGTTTTCTACATAGTATACTATTATATATAATGATATTGAAAACAATACTGGGGAGCTAGTTCCTCGACCTCCAACTAGAAACATTGATGAAAAGATTGCGTAACGTACATACATGTAACTACATATAAGTTCCAATGAACAAGGTGTTAAGGTATAGACCAATACTCAAGTTCCGAAAATCAGCTTTTCAATAAAAGTTATGGCGAAGGTTAAAGTTGACAACATACATACAAACGGCAAAACAGACATAACAGACATTCTTGACAATTTGACCTAATTTCACCCAAATGGATATAAATGGACCAAAATGTAATTTTAAATTTATTTATTATCGTATTCTCAAGTTTTAACTTATATAAAATATTTTTAAAAAATAAAAAGGAATATTGATTTTTTTTTTAATGTATTAAGGATGAGTGCACTTAAGCTATGAGAGTTGGGTCCCGGTGTTTTGCGCAAAATAAATCCCGAATTTCATTAAAATTATGTTTTATAGGTATTAAACATGTCTTAAGAGCAGGTTTTGGTCTATTATATTACATGAAAGTACTAAATAATGCCGAGCGACACTAGTTTTTGAGACGGGGTCTAACAGTTTTGTCACATTTCTATTGTTAATTATTCATATGCATGCCAGTTTTTAACGACATTGTTTACATCGAGCCGCAACTTGGCCATTCGTCTCATTTGCACAGAATGTGTATTTTAATTTAAACTTATACATATCCAAAGGACGATATTGGCCAAGTTGCGGCTCATATCTATTTTTTGAAAAAGTCTCCAAACTACCGTCAAGTTAGCCACTAAATTAACAGGTCCCCGAGTGTCAACGATTGATATTATAATCACTTTACTCACGTGACATTCCACGGTTCGATACGCCAACGCTTTCATTGAACATTTCATTGTGTTTCTCATTTGAGGTTTCTGTTGGGAGAGTATCTTTCGTACTTTCAACTTCAAACTATGGAAGATTTTTGTGCAAATTTTAATAAGGTTCGAAGATAACTTATTTTACTGTGTATTTTTCGTTAGGAGTGTTTTGAAAGAATTCTGGTACTGCAAGGCCGTAACTACCATTGAGGCAAGTGAGGCAAATGCCTCACTAAATTTTTAGAGTTTTCTTAAATGTGAAAAAGTATTACATTGAAACTTATGGATTACTAGTATGTGTGTCTTCATGTTAAATTAATATTTTCAACTTTTGTTTCAATTTCTGTAAATCGTTCATATCTCATCAGGTGCCTCACTTTCATTTGGAACGCATGTAAAATATAATTCAAAATGTTTGTTCTGTAAATTGTTTGATTGTTTAACATCCCTTCCAGAGACATAAAAAATATATCTCTGTCCCTGCTAAGACTTTTTCATTAATATTGAGACACCAGTACTTTCCGGTGGAGGGCTGCAAGTTTTGAATTTATACATGTACAGTGGACCCTCATATATCCCGATGCTTCAGTATCCAGACGATTTTTTATCGGAACGTAATTTTTTAACGTTGTTTTGTTCTAATTAACTGGTAATTCTGGTATCCGGACGCTTCACATATCCGGACAAATTGACTAGGAATCAAAGCGTCCGGATAAATGAGGTTCCACTGTACTGGGCTTTCGGGGTCACTGAAGATGATTGAACAGTGAGAGATGTTTTTGTGCCATCATACTGTGACATAGGACCTAGCTTTTTACGGTCTCGACTGAAGAACTGGTCTCAACATCCCGCAGTGGGATTCGAACCCGCAATGTTAGGATCAACTCCTTAGTTTTCGACTCTAGAGCATACCCTCTAACAAAACGTAAAAACTTTCTAAGATTAAATCTTTTATTTTCTAATATCCAGGTCTCAGGACCCCCCTCTCCCGGAACCCCCCATCACTGGACATCACGTACTACCCTTGCCCCATCTGGGACTAGTAATGCCCAGAACCCTTGGCTCACTAAAAATGTGAGCCTAGTTACGGCCTTGTACTGGTAGTGAGATTAGTAAATATAGGCCCATATCGCCTCTGTATTATGGTCTACAGGGAGATACATCTACCCCATCTCTAAACACTAGAATCATTTATTATTTGTGCATCATCGATGAAACTATTGCGAAAAAAATCATATGTGCTATATTGTTTACATTCCACATCCATGCGATTTAAATGTCTCCGCATATATGTGGGTACCTTAAACTCGATAGTGATCCCGTTCAAATTTCCGGAATTTAAGGCTTATACATGTTCTTGTCAATGACATTGTCTGTAATTATAGAAATTTGTATGACAAAAAGTTCAAGGCATAAATATCAAAAGCATATGCTTGCACAATAATCATAGATAAATCTAGCGATTCATTGTAATATAAAGATTAAAACTGATTGCCGAAATGGTTCCAAATAACGTACTAAAGTGCACTCTTTCTTTCTTAAATTATATTGTAAAAATATGATTTTTTTTCTATTTGTAATAATTCCATTTGGGTTCATTTGTTTCCATTTGAGTAAATCGACGTGTCGCTTTATTTTGAGACTTTTTTAGTTAATTAATAACTTTCAGAGTAATCATTCCTAAGTGGATCAGTGTACATCACTAGGTATGCTGGTACTTTCAGTACTTTCATCCAAACGAGAATGTTCATAAAGATCGGGTTCAATATTACAAAAAAACTTAAAATTGCGTCAACCAATGAAAGAACAGTTCACATTTTCTGGTGAAAATGAGTACCCAGAAGTCGTCAATGATAAATACAAGAGAAGAACTGAATGAATTAGTACGAAGGAGGACCGAAATAGCGGTATTTGTTATTCATACAAGTCATTCTATCATTTACTAACCATCCACTTGGGTTTAAACATAATCTGTGTGAACTGTTAACGAAAATATTGTGATTATGACGCTGTTATGACGAGTATAAATGGCGGGTAAATCAATTTTTGTGCAAGCAAATAGGCTGCAAGCAGAAAAATATCACGAGCTTGAATTATTGTTGATTGCTGCTATAATATGACGACATGTTTAAAATCAATTGTTTAAAAAACTCGAATTTTCGAAAGTAATGTCACTGACAATCTGATATTATCAGGGATCTCGAGACTAAAACGGTTGACTTTTATCGATACCCCTTTGCCTTCAGTCAATAAAGATGGGGAGTTAAAAAGATTTTTAAGCAAAATATAATATGTTCTACAGTGCGACCGTTGGGGCGAGCGCAGTTATTTACTATCAAAAACCTTTTGCACAGTTATTACTTGCACTGCCTATCCTCAGTTTATTAAAAAAAAGAAAAGAATAAAAAGAAATCACTTCTCAGTCGTCGGGATCGAGATTCCGAACTTTTCGGAAGTTTCCGACAAAATCGGAAATACCCGAGCCATTTCAGTGACGAAAGTATGACGTCAAATAGAAAGTCCTGTTGACTTAGAACGCAAACGATTGTTTTGTGGCACAGAGATTGCTTTAAATCGTTGTTTGTAATTTTTTTCAAGTAAGTTGTTGCTATGTTTTAGCCACCATGTTGCTATGCACCGCAAAGGATTATTGGGAGTTTGGAATTTTTTCATGCGGTGAAATAAAAATTTCTTGAAACAATGTGCAGATTTCAACCCCAATTTCCTCCGTTTGTACACGTTAGTCTATTGAGCTCGCTACGCGAGCGGCGCTTCGCGCCGCCTCGCTGCGCTCGCTTTAAATGAGCCATTCCAAGCAAAAACCCCCCTTATGTAATCTGACAAAATTTTACGTCACAATAGAAAAAGCGACGTCATTGTTTTGCAACAAAAACTGCGATCAAAATATATCGCGCACTGACTGCGTTCCAACTATATGCTTTGTTTTACGTCACAGAATTTTCTCCGTTGTGCTTTCTGCATATTTTCTTTCATGACTTTTGTCAAACTACATGTGCATTACAGCACTAGACATTAATAAAACAAGCTAAGAGTGTTCTGATTAAATACATAAAATTTGTCAATACAATTTATCTGTTCCATGTACAATATAAGTTTTCAGTTAAACTAAATAAAACATTTAACTGTTGTTTAAAATTCAGATTTACGACTCTTTCATAATCAGTAACAACAAAAAAATAATTACATGCAATGATCATATTGAGTGTAAAAATATTTTTAAAAAGGAGGGATGAGTAGTTTGAAATGTGTATTATTAATCCGAAGTCTTGGCGAAAATTGATTGGACTTAATCACTTGTCAAGACAACTGCACGGGAATTAACACCAATCAAAACTGAATGACAGAATTGTTAAACGGCACCAATGTCAGATTGAAATTCGCGGTATTTTTTTCATTTATTGTAGACCCAGAACCTCTTGGGAAAAAAGTGACAATTAGTTCAGCTAACAAAGCTACATTAATTGAAAAGACGTATATCCGACATTCTTCTTCTTTGTTTTGTGTTGAAAAGATCGATAACTTGTTAATAATGTTGTAACACCCACCCACCGACCCCCCTCCCACCACCACCCCCAAAAAAATTAGAATATATTTAATAAAGCATATTAAGAAATAAATACATACATGTATCATTTTACAAATTTTTGGAAGTTCTGAACAGTACCGTATTTGATATGCACACCTACATTATTGATAATTGCTTGTCAAGTTATTCTACCCCCCCCCCCCCCCAGCATCATTGCATGCTGATGTTAACAGTGAAAATTTACATTCAGAATAAAATGCGGAGAGGGGCCCCCATGCACCCCCCAGATTTGTTTTTTATGTACATGATTGTAGGCACAATATTTGTTCACCTGAGTGTAAATATTTTAATCATTTTGGATTTTCCTGATCTACTTTTCGTCTAACGTAGCAAGAAGTAAATGTTCGTAATTTTCACCAGGAAGATCACATGCAGGTGAACATAACCTGATTTTTTTTCCACAATGCTAGATCTTGGAAAATTGGAGAGCTAGGAGTATTTCTCATATTATAAACACTTTTGTCGAATGATTTGAAAAAGATCTGACATGTTTTTTAATTAAACGCATGTTCATGGGAAAATATTTAAGCGTTATCGTTTTTGTTTCCTGTACCAAGACAACTCTTTGACATTGTAGATGCAAATGTGGAAAAAATAAAATGAGAAATAATAGTGAAGTTTATTTTATCAATATATTGAGATTCCATCAGGAGACAATAAAATGATGGAAATCGTTGTATAAACATGGGATTTTCGATTTGCTGTTCAAACAATTATCCTTAAACAACGTTTGCAACGATACAGAATTTCAGTTTAAAGTGCTTTAATGAAAGATACAAACAAATCATTAAATGAATGATGTTGACAACACAAAGTATACATAATTATGTTTGTCTGAAAAGCTCCTAAATTTTTGCATGTCGTTTAGATAGGCCTATATCTCATTACTTTCCATATTTTTGATCGGTCACCCATCCAATGGTTAAACATGCAGGCTTGCCGTTGCTTAACTTGCCTGAAATAGAGAGAGACTCTAGCGCATCACTAGAAAAGCTAGCTCAATAGCGAGGCAGTATAAGTTCCCTATATACTGTCCGCTACAGATGTCAAACACAAAAGTCGGATATATCTTGTATGAAAAAGGTTTCTAGATAACTTCGGAAAGATCTGGTATAAACAAAGGTTCTTGATAACTTGTGAAACTTCAATGTTTAAAGTTAAATAGATTGATTGATTGTATGTTGTTATACATCCATCTCGAGAATTTTTAACTCATATGGAGACGCCACCACTTGCCGGTGGAGAGCTGTAAATATTGTCCTATAACCGGCACTCAGGGCCTTTGGGCAGTGAGGGATCTTTTTTCGTGCCAGCTCTAACTGCGACAGGGGACCGTGGTTTACACAGACTCATCCGAAGGACCGGTCTCCAAAAGTAACCTACTCAACCCCCCCCCCCCCCCTACACACACACTTTCAGAACACGTGGACTCCTAGGATGGTCAGTTGTTCGAACATTTGATGTTAATGAAGTGACAGAGAATGGCCAGCATTCCTCCCTCTTCTGCACACAATGGAACTTCTTTGTGTGTGTGTAAAATGTTGGGTAGACTGGGATAGAATATATTTTACTAATATGTGAGAAGCATTTTATTCGAAAGACAATCCAATATGAAGATTTTGCAGGTAAAACATGTTCTCTTTTCCATAAAATTTCTTTATTTGTTTTTTTTTTCTATGTAGACGGTAATCAAATATTGTACATTTTGTGTCGAGGACTTTAAAAGCTGCTCTGAATAGACCCCTGACTTACACGTTTTTCTTAGTCTCTAAAATATATTTTTTAACTTTTGACTAAGTGGTGAATTTTCAGAGGACCTTCATAATATATTATAAGTGTTGACCTGTGAAACTTGCCTCATAACAACTTGTTGTTTAAAAAAAAAAACAACAAACAAACAAACAGAAAACTGAGACATGTGTGTTTTTCAAAAACTTTATACGGATCGTATAACTGACTTAAATATTGAAAAGTTTGTCTAACTTTCACACGAGGATCATAATTTTGTTGTTAGATATAGATGGGACTGTATGTTTGGCAGTCTTCTATATATTAATTACATGTACGTGATTGTACAGTAGAAAATATAAAAAAAAATTTTTAAAAAGCTTAATCAAATGCCTTGCTCATTTTCTCAGTTTTTTAGGTCATGTTTTTATTAGTTAATTCACCATTTGAAATCTGAAAAGTACACTTTAACTATTCATAAATTACAGATTTAACATGTATATATCTAGTCTAAATTGCCTTTATACTAGTACTTATATATTTATTCTTTCATTGCAGCCCTCCCCCTTTCCTTTTAATATTTTTTAACAAATGAGGACATAATTAAGCAAAGAAAATGCATATGTAGTTGAGCATTTAGAAAAAAAAGGATAAATTGGTACTCATCATTTACATTGATATACCATACTTTACAAAATCCATATGTCGTGTTCATTGATAAGAGCGCAAGCCCCTGCCCCTTTATGCTGTCTCTTGGTCAGTGTTTTGAAGGCAAAGGTTGGACAAGTAAAATCAATTATCCAAAATAAATTGATGGGAACTAAAATATTTTTGTTGTTGCTGGTTTGAAAGATTTGGACTGAACTTAAGCGGTAAAATTGAAAGTGAATTTTACTTAATAAAACACCTATCAATTATTTATGAGTTTTCTCTAAGTCAGGGAATCATAGGATATTTGAACTCCATTGGCATATTTTAATTAATATCAGAAAAGAATGAACTGAACTATTTCATAAAAAAGAAAAAAAAATGTTTACAACAAATTAAGCTTATATATATATTAAGCAGAACGGCAATACAATACCAAGTTAATGCGTATAAGTAATGCGTGTTTTTATTACGTCGCTATAACGTCGACGTCGCTACAATAGAAAAATAAAATATGACGTCGGCCGTATAAATGATGCATACTTTGAATACCTGTAAATCCGTAACGGAGCAAGATACACACGTAATATTTACAGGTTATATTTACCTAAGGTTCTACATCATTTTTCAAGAAAAAAGTCATTTTCGAAAATTTTTGACATAAGGGGGGTTTTTGCTTGGAACGGCTCAAATGATCGGAAGATTCAATTCAACCCACCTAAATTCTGCTGTAAGGTGAGAGGAGAAAAATGCATCGATAGGCTACAGATCAAACGAATGCGGGTGGTTTCACTCCGATTACGTGTTCGCGCCGAGTGGTTTCGCTCCTATCACTTGTTCGCGCCGAGTGGATTCGCTCCGCGTGGGTTCGCGCCACTGTATTACTGAAGATACCGCTTATCGGATAGTCGTGTGATTATCGTTTGATCACTAATGATCATGATGATGAGCATATTAAATTAAAATAACAATGAGAGAAATATATACCATGAACGACCAATAATTTAAGCAACGTTTTAAAGGGCTGATAGTAAATATGGCATATACACAATAACACTCCCTGCATATATATAATACATGTAAGATATAAAGAAAGGGTGATTGCGATGAAATGGGAAGTCTATAAGAATAATCGTCTTCATGCAGAAGAATCCTTGTTCTACATAATTTAATATTGTAAATCTAATGAAAAACAATGACAACCTTCATTGAAAAGTCAACGAGATTTGTGAAATAGATATATTTATTTTAACAACCAGTCCTAAATCATTCCAAATTAGACCATCAAATTTGTTCAAATAGTCTTAATTTGGCTATAAATGACCTCACTATAAGTATTAATACAAAATGGGATAATTATCCGACATAACACGACATTAACGCTTGGGGTTAATTAATTACAAGCTACTAAGTTATAATTAGAGGTAATCGGGGGAAGCCATTCTGTATACTACCCATATCTTACCTGTAGATAAAGGGGGCGAAACCGGTTTATTCCCCGAACGTCTAAAACCTATATAAACAGTATAATTATCACACTCAATTAAGAGGCCCTCTAAGGGGCAAGGGTAGCGTTTACCTGTGTTGCCTGTGTTGTCTTGATTTAATATTCTAAATCAAATATATTTAATTTTCAGATAAAATATGAAGTATAAAATATATACCAAACCATAATTTATTTTATTAAATAACTATATTTCAAGACACCAAACAAGTGTTTTTTCATATGAATATTTTTATTTTTATTTCAGTACATTTCATTACAAGCACTATGACACAATGTATGTAAACACTTTGAGCACTCTTCATTAAAATCACATTTTAAGTACTATTTAATATGCTTTTCATACCTTATATTAATATGGGAAGCAGAGTTTATATCACTTCAGTTCTATACATTTTTTAGCACTTTTTTCACATTTATTGGGTTTAATCTCTCATCTCATAAGCTCAGATTTTGAGGCTGGGACAGGTGTAAAATGAGCCATCACAGAAAAAGTCTTATCTAACTTTCAAAGTAAAATAGCTGATCTAACCAGCCTCGTTACCAATTATTCATAATTTATGTTGTTAGTTGAAATTATATACATAATACATAAAATAAAATTAATAATCTTAAGATTTAAGTTTTATTATGGAGACTTAAAACGATTTTGAAAATGATAAATTGTTATTACATTAAATGTATTCAGAGTAAATGTTTAAAACTTCAGCTAAAAACGGACATTAAAAATTATTAAGTACCATAAAAAAATAAAAGAATTCAACGGTTGTTTTGAAAAAAATTAAATAGAATATATCTACAATGTCAAGATCAACACAATAAAATAAACTTTTTTTCTAATTTAAATGAAGGTAGTTTTATACTACAAAATTAAAATAAATTCTTTAAAAGTTTACGTAGAAAAATATTTTTAACATTTGAAAAACATTTAATTCAATTTATAGGAATTATTGGTAAGATTTTGAAACATTGATTAATATAGATTGACTAAAATACCTAGTAAATACTTTGAACATTTGAGTAAAAAATATTAAAAAATTTGAAAAACATTTAATTCATTTTATAGGACTTATCGCTAAGATTTTTCCTATATAACTTATAAGTCTTTGACACAGTTTCATAAAGGCAGGTAGTTTATTCATACAGTTTAAGACACAGGTAACACAGATAACGCTACCCTCGCCCCTCAGAGGGCCTCTTAATTGAGTGTGATAATTATACTGTTTATATAGGTTTTAGACGTTCGGGGAACACACCGCGAAACCACTCGGCGTGATACCACTCGGCGCGAACACGTAATCGGCGCGAAACCACACTACACTGATCAAACTATTCCTCTCTCGACCTCAAAAGTCTTTGGTCCCTCAAAGACCAAAACCCAGGCTCATCCCTGGAAGGCTTCTCACCTGTCAATTCCAGGGCATGGCACCAAATGTAATGGTAGAGGAGTAAAATGCAGCGGACCAGATAAGGATTTGAACTCGAGCCCCTGGAGTCTCCAGTCAGGTGCTCTATCAACTGAGCTATCCGGCAATCGGCGAGTAAACCACACTATCAAATGATCCAAGTTCTGGAGAGATATCTCTAATCACTTTGTGTGGCATTGGTCTGAGATTCATGAAACATCACTACAAAAGTTTCTACAAATCTCACTGAGGTCAGACCGGTGCATTTTTGTATTACTGGAGACCTATTAACTTGTAACAGGGGGAAAAGTGTCAGCCAGAGTGGGACTCGAACTTGAGACCTGCCATTGACCGTGCGAGTGCTCTTACCACTGAGCTAATGGGCCAACATACCCAATCCCATGTTACACTCCTCCCCTGTCTTTTTTTGAGATTTTCTATCCTGAAAACCTCGCCAGTACTCTTCTAAAACACGCAAGGTTTTTATTGTTTGGCGCCAAATGTAACAGGTGGGGAATAATGAAGGCCAGACTGGGACATGAACCCAGAACCTCCGCTAATGGTGCGGGTGCTCTAACCACTGACTGAGCTACCGGGCCGACACACCCAATCCCCATTACACACTTATATAACTTAGATCTGCCTTTCCAGCCACTTGACACATTTTGAAATTCTGGACTGTGGGGTCACAACATAATAGATAGTTTTTCAACTGGCCTGAATTTAGAAAGAGTTATTTCCTCTTGGTGGCCATATTGGAGGTATACAAGCCAACAGGCCCAAATTTTTTCATTATTCAACCAGTTTGAACTTGTCATGCTTGGTAATTGTGCTATGAAAACACAATTTTTCTTACGAATTTATATTTCAACCCCAAGCTTCCTTTGATTGGTAATTTCAGTATTTAAAAGATATTTGCTCTTATATTTCTGCTATACTAGTTTAAAATTGGCTGTTCAAAGAGGAAAATGCATTAGTTGGACCTCCAAATAAATATGACTGTGTTTTGATTTTTTTTGATTTGCAGTCAAAATATCAAACACTTTATACTCTATACTAAAGATTTAAATCAATAAATGTATTTTAATTTTTTTCAGGATACCCTTGCCAATCTCGAAAGACAGATTTATGCTTTTGAAGGGAGCTATTTAGAAGATACCCAGCTCTATGGAAATATTATCAGAGGATGGGATAGATATTTAGCAAATACAAAGTATGAACAAATTAATACAAGGCTTTCTTATGAAGGGGTGTTATGTAAACATTGAATGTAATTACATTCATTTAAAGTCGTCTTTCGCCAGTTTCGGTTCTTGAGCTGAAAACATACTGTATAGGAGTTTAAATTTGTAGGTGTTTAATTTCAATTTTTTTTTCTCTGACAATTTGTTGCAGGAATCTGAATTCATGCACAAATAAAAATGCTTTAAATTTCCTAACAGTGAACTTCTAACACATAAATTATTGTGTTAATGTTTGTGTAAAGCGCAACATAGCAAGAATACAAGTCTATTGAGAATTCAGAGTTATCTCCACTGTGCAGTATTTATGTAATGATAGTCAGGGGTAGTAGAAATCATGTTCATCCCCTCATGTTTACATTAATCATTTACCCGTCTTGTATTGATCCTGGTACATTTTAGTCTTTTGAGTGTAATTCATTTTAAATGTCAATGAAGTATCAACCATTATCACCATAATTTTCATCATCGTGAATTGCGCCTAACGTCAAAACTTTCTTTTTACTTAAATCTTATCTTTTCATGTGAGTCTTAGATTTCGTGCTTTTAAATATATTCATGCGTTTTGTCATTTCATGTTCATTTCATCCCCTTATTAATCCCCATCCAATCCTTAGCCTCTTTTCTAGAAACACAAACAGTAAGGCAGACAAACGGAACAGAAAATTCAAGGAGGCCGATCGTCTCTTCTCCAAATCTTCTGTCACATCTGCTGCTGTGAGTGAAATTTGTATTTAGCTAAAAATCTGAAATGGTTCTTCTTCGTATGCTAAGCATGATTTTTTGATTGGATTGAAATGTTGCCAGACGTACAATTTTGAATTGTTTTCACAATACATTTTATCATTCTTTATATTTAAATTATGTACCATGATAAATGCATTGACAGTTTGATCATTTTGAAAACACTAATCAGGCATTGTTATACCATAGAATGCAGATAACTAAGCCATATAGAATAGATGTCTCTAAGCAAAATTATTTTAGGGAGAGGGCTAAAATAGGCTGAGCCTGCTGCCCAATCCTATTCATATTAACATCAGTGAATAAGATACTGTTTAAATTAAAATGAAAATTATTTTATTTTTTAGGCTGTCAGTGGTATAGTAGATTCATTTGACAAAAACCGTAAGTATTTGGTTCATAAACTATACTTTTAGAATCATTGCTTTCTTAAACTTTAACTAGTTGAATTAAAACTAAATATGAAAAAGAAATGAAGGAACTGGAATATAGGAACAACTGAAGTACAGAAATAATTTTAGAAAGTGTAGAGAACCAAAATGTTATGGGAAGTAACTGTGTACACACATTGTGTAATTTACTTAAAAGGTAGTAGAGGATTTTGTTAAGTTTCTTCAAAGAACTTGTATCAACAAAAAAATATTGTGTTTTTAGCTCTACTGGTCAGAGACCAGAAGAGCTTATGCGATAGTAATGCGTCCGGCGTCCGTCCGTCTGTCTGTCTGTCTGTCTGTCCGTCTGTCTGTAAACAATTTTTCAAAATGCTACTCCTCCTACAGTTTTGGTCTGATTTCAATATAACTTGGCACACAAGTAGACTACACTAAGATACATAATTCTGTGTATCGGTTTTTGATTTCGATGAACAGTGTTGCCGTGGTTACTAAAAATAGAAATTTCTGTGAAATTCTTTTAAAATGCTACTCCTCCCACAGTTTTGGTCTGATTTCAATATAACTTGACACACAAGTAGAATACACTAAGATACATAATTCTGTGTATCGGTTTTTGATTTCGATGAACGGTGTTGCCGTGGTTACTAAAAATAGAAATTTCTGTTAAATTCTTTTAAAATGCTACTCCTCCTACAGTTTTGGTCTGATTTCAATATAACTTGGCACACAAGTAGAATACACTCAGATACATAATTCTGTGTATCGGTTTTTGATTTCGATGAACGGTGTTGCCGTGGTTACTAAAAATAGAAATTTCTGTTAAATTCTTTTAAAATGCTACTCCTCCTACAGTTTTGGTCTGATTTCAATATAACTTGGCACACAAGTAGACTACACTAAGATACATAATTCTGTGTATCGGTTTTTGATTTCGATGAACGGTGTTGCTGTGGTTACTAAAAATAGAAATTTCTGTGAAATTCTTTTAAAATGCTACTCCTCCTATAGTTTTGGTCTGATTTCAATATAACTTGGTACACAAGTAGAATACACTAAGATACATAATTCTGTGTATCGGTTTTTGATTTCGATGAACGGTGTTGCCGTGGTTACTAAAAATAGAAATTTCTGTTAAATTCTTTTAAAATGCTACTCCTCCTACAGTTTTGGTCTGATTTCAATATAACTTGGCACACAAGTAGACTACACTAAGATACATAATTCTTTATATCGAATTTTAATTTTGATGAACGGTGTTGCCGTGGTTATTAAAAATAGAAATTTCTGTAAAATTGTTTCAAAATGCTACTCCTTCTACAGTTTTGGTCTGATTTCAATATAACTTGGCACACAAGTAGACTACACTAAGAACATAAAGAGACTTTGTCAATGATCATTATTCTACTTTTTGCTGTTGTTAAGTTTCAAATCCCAGCTGCTTAAGTACTTTACTCTTCCTTTGCTATAAGTTCAAACCAGTAGAGCTTCAGTCTCGACAGAGACTTCTGGTTTGTCAAAGATTGGAAACTGACTGTTTTAAAAAAACTCAAACTCTTGGTGTATTACAAAGAAAAAACATCACAGGATAACCAAATCGTAAATTAGATTGTGAATTTTTGTGACAGGTGACCGAGACTGTCCGTCTAGTCCAGACTCCCAGAACAACCAGAACAGTGCCAACACGCCACAGACAAACGGACAGTCCGACAGCAACGAGTCCAGTCACAACCACTCAGGGAAGCTACACAAAGGGGGCGGGGTTATACGACACAAGAAAAATAAAAGCAAAAAACACAGGTAGGATTCTTGTTACTGAAACTGTGTAAAAGTGTAATTGTGTGTGTTAGTTGTTATTTTCATTCATATTATTTTATACATGTATATTTTGGTATTATTTTTTCAGAGTTGAAGTGAAACTAAAAAGAGGAAAAGATGTAAGTTTAGAACAATTGTTGAGAATCGACAAATATATAAAGTTAACTTTGTAAAATTAATGATCTTACATACAGGTGTATTTTAAACATAATAATTTTTTTCTTTATTGTGAATTAAACATTTGTCAGTCATTGAGAAAAAAAGGGAAACAACCTTCATTAATGTTTAAAAAGTACAGTATAAATAATCTTTGTACTTCAGAAATAAAAGTGGAAAACACCTGGAAAGGTATAGAACAGTGGGTGGTTCTTCATAACATTGTATTTTACACATCATATTTTCATTTCTGTGGTGTCTAGTTGCTAATATTACATATACATATTATCAATGTATTCAAGTCAAACAATTAATATGACAAATTCACTTTGGTTTTTACGATTCCACAGGCAGAAAAATCATAATTTTCCATCACATTTCTCTTTATAATTTCAATAGGAATGAATTACAGTAAAATAAAAATAATTTAGCACACAATTTATTTCAATATGTCTTGGTATAATAAAACACGATAATATTTGCACTATTTTTGGCTTGTTGGTATTGGGGGGGGGGGGGGGGGGGAGAAGAGATTGTATACCATTTACCCAGTACATATGCTTTAATTGTTTAATGGTTCATCCAGAGTTTTCCAAAGTTTTTATATGATTTACTTTAGAAGATAATTAGTAAGTTTCCAATTGGTAAATGACTGTTATGTGCACATTATACAGTTAGATATAGTGGTGCTTTTTTTCCTCCCGGAACATACTATTATTCACTTTTGTCTATGTAGACACTATCATTCTATCATTCTTTATTAATCTATAAATTAATATGGCAAGAATGATTGAACTTGTTTTAAACCTTGCCTACATATCCTAGTACAGTGGACCTTCAGATATCCGGACGCCAGATATCCGGATGCTTCAGCATCCGGACGATTTTTCATCGGAACGAAATTTTTAAATGTTATATTGTCTTGTTTAACTGGTGATTCAGATATCCGGATGCTTCACATATCCGGACAAATTGACTGGGAACCAAAGCGTCCGGATAAATGAGGGTCCACTGTATATATATTTGGTTTTATGACTTCATCATTCTTCCTCATAGTTATTTTGAGTTTTAACTTTTATTCCAAGAAATTATTCTTCAGTATATTTACTTCAAAGTTCCTACGTACCCCGGTATACACAGATACATGTACCATTTGATGCAAGCTATTAATCTGTGTCTTATCTTTTTTGGGCATTAATGTTCTTTGAATATTCTTACCTTTTATTTTCTATTTACATCAGCTTCATAAAATTATGCCCCACTTGGAAGAATGGAGGGCATATTGCTTTGCTACTGTCTGTACGTTGGTTGGTCGGTCTGTCTGTCTGTCGGTCCACCATTCCGTTTCTGTTTATTTTTTTTGCAGAGGTTGCTTATATTGAAATGAAATTTGGTATACAGATTTATCATAAGAATATCTAAGTCAAGTATTGTTTTGGGTACAATCAAGCCATTTTGGACAGAGTTATCCCCCTTGGACTTAGAAAAATTCCAATTACTTTGGGGAGGGGGGGGGGGGGTACGTGTTTTACAAACATCTCTGGTTAATATAGCAGTACACAGCATAGCACAGAAATTAACATTATACACCTACCTTTCAGTTTTTGAGTTGAACATATTTTTTATATTAATATTTTTAAAGTGCAGTGGTGTTTTCTGTGTATTGGTTTTATTTAAATTACTATTATATATATTAATTCTATTTTGGCAGTTTCTATTTGGAAGTTACACATGTAGTACTTGGGATTTGCTTTACATAACCAAGAAACAACTCTTTCTTCTTCATAGTCTAGTATGAAAATAAATGACATGGTTCAAAGAATATACCAAAACAATTTTATTGTTTATTGTCCGAAATATCGGACATTTTCCAGGCTTTTTTACGATATTGATATTTTGCTTTCCAGGCACCTAAAATATATCAAAACCGTAAAAAAAAAAAAAAAAAAAAAAAAAAAAGGCCAGAAAATATCAGATATTTTGGACTAATTGGTTACAAGTTCTGCATTTACATTTGTAGTTTGTTAATGAAAAAATTTTGTAGTATTTACTTTCTCTTTGAACATGTTGAAAATATTACAATACTGTATTTAGACTTTTTTTTGTCCCCAACCTCAGAGTAAAGAAAAATTTATAACTGAATTAAAAGATTGAATAAATAATTTTTTTTTCTTGTTCTTTACAGGTTTCAGGAGAATAAAGGAGAATAGTGGTCATGTAATATTTAGTCCAGTATTTAATCAACTTCTCATTCATCACTACGTGGGGATTCCATGATGGATTGTACCGTTTCTGTGGAAGAGACACCCTTCAGTTTTCAGTGTATGAATTCTATCAATGTTTTTATCAACATGATCAGTTGGAACTACAAAACTTACTTTGTTCATTCTTAGACAGAAAAGAACTAAATGAAACATGAATGAGAAAAAATATCAAAAGAACAATGCGTAGACTCAGCATAAAGACGCTTCATTGAACTAATCCCAACATTAAGGACATTCTGTGTAATGTAGAGATTGAAGATCAAATTCTGATCTGTGAAAAGATCTTTAACCTTGCTTCAAGTTTTTTATGTTATAGGAATCTCTGAGGATGAGATTAATAATGCAGTTAGTTAATAAGTACTGGTACACGTTTTCCTGTACATCATTGTCTCTTTTTATCATAATTATAGTGGTATTTCATTGATCAAGCTTTATGTAATACTTATTTCTCAAGTTCTGTGATGTATTTTTGTTTTCTTGTTTTCGTTGATTAACCTTCAAGATAATGTCATGCTTATTTCAACTGTTCAGTAACAATTCATGTGTTTAATAATTTTGGGGACATCATGTGATTTGTGCCTAAGAATTTTTACAGGTGATTGTACTCTTTGCAATCATGAATATTTGTGTGGTTAATTTTCATTGTTTTTATCATATGAAAAGACTCAGCAAATTCATGTCCTACTAAAATATAAAATTTCAAATGCAACTTTTCGATAATGAAATCAAATCAAACCACAGAAAAATATATCCATGTACATGTATTTAATTTAACAGAATTCAATTGATCTGACAAGGAAACACAATGTATCAAAGTGGTCTTTTTTTCATTTTTTTTTTTTCCACATTATGCTTGGATACAAGCGACATAAACAAATTTTGTAATGTACATTTCAGAAGCTGTGTTGTAAAAATTGTCATATTAAACACATGTTAGATAAATTATTTTTGAAAGTGAAATTTGTTTTTCAATTTGAAAAAAGAGGAAAAAAAATTGTGATATTTTAATATTGAGCTAAAATATTTAAGGAATAACTGTCTTATTTTTCGAATTCATGAAGTGATCAATGGATTGGCTTGTGTCATAATTTGCATAAACGCCGACGGCGTTTATGCATAAAATTATCACACAAGCCAATCCATTGATCATCTTCATGAATTCGAAAAATCTGACAGTTATTCCTTATATTTACATGCTTTGATTCCGCCAATCCACGGGCTCCAAGCCTGCTTCTCTCTAGGTGTTGTCCCGCCTTGCACGTGGTTTTTTTGGAACCGCGCCAAAACATTCATGAGGAAATCAATTACATTTACATTTGGTAATTTTATCTCGGACAAAGACATTGGAAATGTAAATATTAAAATATCAAAAATACTTTTTTTCTGAGTCAAAGGCTCTGACAAAAAGCTAATGCATGGCCATTTGTGCGGTGTGCGTAAACTTTTTAGAATATTGGTCATAACCCAAAAACCCCTTGGCCAATCATTGTCAAAATTGTCACAAGGCATCCTTGGCGCAAGGGTTATATTTATACTAAAACTACGGTTTGGACCCTTAAGCAAGGGGAGATAATCAGGAAAATAAAACCATGTTTTAAATCAGAGGCCATGAACTGAGGCTTTTAGCTCAGGTGAGCTAAAAATACCAAGGATCAGAGATTTTAAAAGAAATTTTCAATATATTTTCTAAAGAGCCCCCTCCCTTCTCTGGCACAAGATACCCTGATTATGCAAACCCCGGCTTCCTCTCGAGCAAGCCTATTTCCCTCTGCTGTGCCTCAGGAAATAGACTTGCTCTTAGAGAACTGGAAAATTGCCTACTCACTCATTGATATACTTTAACTGTATATTAATGACGTTTATGTATTGATAACTCTCTACCTGTTTCCTAACTGTTCATTTGAAGAATTTCTCAAGACAATGAACTATAACATTTATAAAGCAAAAAAATAAGAAATTTATTTCATATAAAAATTTCCCATCACACCAAGTTTGTAGTATCCTTATCTCACATTAGTTAAAACAAAATTTTACTGTAAAGCAGATTAAAATTAGCACCTGAATTGGAGATTGGTTTTCTTTAATACACAGAATTACATAAAAAAAAAAATGCATGTTTAATCTAAGAATGAGCTATTAAACACGTTCTGTTTGTTACAATAATGCATAGGATACATGTAACAAGGGAGAGAACTCTTGACAAAGTAAAATTTTTAAACAACACAAGTAAAATCATTAAAAAATTTACCTGAATATGCTATTACATTGTATATTTAATTTATTCAATGGATAAAAGGAGAGAAAACCTTTGAATGAATTTATCGTTTTAATCATTCAATTGATGAGAAAACGAGCACACATATTTTAAGTGATTGACTAATGTAGGGATCTGCATTGTTGAGATTCTATGAAGACTAAATGCCACTAACAGATTATGGACTTGGTCAAAGTGGGCAAACCAAAGTTTGACTGAAATGTGGGGATGTTACTGTAGAAGTGCTTTTTTCCGCATGGTATTAATTTACGCTATGTACCCAGTCACATATTCTCCACGGAAATTTGTCCAAACGTACTCCATATAAATGCAAGGCATATATGACAGTCTAAGAGATACACGTAATTTTCAAACCACGGAATAAACGTAAAGTGAGATTCTGCGGAATTATGACCCCATGGAAAAAAGTACATCTACAGTATTTCATGGATTCAATACTTCTTTACATTGATAAGGTAATATAGTTTGTGGATAGGTATTAAAAGTCATGGATAGGGATGACCCACTAAACGCAAGAATATTCTTCCCCAATAAACAACAATGATTCCACATTAATACATTCCATAATTAAAATAATTAAATTGCAATAAATTTAATTAAAAAAATAAAATGACAATGCCAATAAATGAAGTTACCATGAAAAAGCTCTTTTTATAATAAGCAAAACATTTCTTTATACATACGTACCAAAGACATACATACATGCACATGCATTCAAAAGGAGGATTTATTAAAGTAAATTTCAAGTAAGGTAAAAAAGTTTTAAAGCATATAAGTAAAGCAGTTGTTACATATAAGAGTTGAATACAAGACGCTAAAAATTGCAATTAAATTTTCACAAATTTGAAATATATGCCTGGTAATTTCTTCTGAACTAGCAAAAATCATATTTGCAAAAAAAAAAAATTCCAATTTAACCTCTTTTTTAAATGATACATGATACATTATCTTAAATTACTTTTTAAATAAATAATTGTTTATCAAGAAACAATCAAATTTAATGTTAAAATAAAAATAAATAAAATTTTCTAGCAGAAGAGTGAATTAAAATACTCTGTGTCTAGCTTTTAAAATTATAATAAGTACTAAAAAATAACAGAATTGGAATATATACAGAAACAAATGATAAATAAATTCACTAATATGTCATTTGATGACTTCATCGTTGTTCTGTGGCAGCAGGAGTAAAAAAGGTGTGTCTCAGAAACACTGTCTAGGCAAGAAGAATTTTAGACAACACAGCTGCTATGAAAAGGAGCATCCCAACTGCAATTCTGTAACCAAAAAAAGTCAAACTTTAGTCAAAACAATTATAGTCAAAGAACATAGCCCTGTTCACATTTGCCATATACTCCCTTGTGGAAATTTAGTTCAATTAATTTTCCTCTATCTGACTAAATGAACATTTTGTACACAATTCAAAATAAAAATTACACCTGTGCAAATTAAAGTTTGAAACATAGTGTACATGTACCTGCTTACAAAATGTGTGTAAATATACTGTCGTTTCAGTAATTTTCGTGGATTTTATAAAACACACGTTTTTGAGGATACATAATTTGTGGACAAAGGCATTGCCAATACATGTACAAATGAATAACATATTTCTTAATTAACATAAAAATTTGTGGATCTGCTCAACAACGAAATCCTTGAAAATTGGTGCTCAATGAATATTAATGAAACCACGGAGTTTGTATTTGCACACCATGTACACTTGAATGGAGCTTTACAAATACTGTATACAGGGAAATTTTCACCCCCATTTTATTTTCGCCCTTTTCACACTATACCCACTGGTTGGCGAATTTTAAATGAGGCCAATTAAAAAATGCACAGCATGATTTCTTAAACAGAATTGTAACTGTTTGAATTTAAATCAGGGCAAAATTGTTTCCGAGTGTAAAAAGGCAAAAATAAAATGGGGTGAAAATAACCCTCTATACAGTACTTCATTATAATTTTGATTCCAGACTTACTGATTTACAGCTACATGGGTTCCTGTTCCTGTGGTTGTTTGTGAAGTCCCATGAGTAGTTGTGGGGTCATCCGATTTTAATTCCAAGCACTCCTTTCCATCTCCTCCTTAAATCAAAGAATACATCACAAAACTTATACAGTATAAAATATGATGTTACTGTAAATCACTTTTTATTCCCGAGAACTTAATTCTAGCGTAATTACGCGAGGCAGTGTGCTCGCGAAAATTTAATTCTCACGTATAATAGTATTCCTTAGGATAATATAGAGCATGAACCACAATTTGTGAAAATTATGTCTCATTTATGAAGAGTCAATGACTATCTCGCAAAAAATAGGGTGTCGCGAAAATTTAGTGATCTACAGTAAATAAAAAAGACAAGAGGCCCAGGGGCCACATCGCTCACCTGAGCAATTGGCTAGGAAAAAGCACATATCAGATCAGAACTGAAAGTTTGGGGGGGGGGGGGGGGGGGGGGGGGGGGCTTGATTTTAAACCCCCAGGGGGTCATGTTTTGAACAAACTAGAATCACGCTACCTGAGGATGATTCCCCATAAATATCACTAAGCATGGCTTTGAAGTACTTGAAAAGAAGATTTTAAAAGGTTTCCCCATATATTCCTATGTAAAACTTTCATTGGTCATTTGGCCCCACCCTACCCCAGGGGCTCATGATTTGAACAAAGTTGAATCTTCACTACCTGGGGATGATTCCTCAGGAGTTTCATCTTTCCTGTCTCAATGGTTCTTGAGAAAAAGATTTTTCCTATATATTCCTATGTAAAACTTTGATCGGCCATTTTGGCCCCACCCTACCCCCGGGGGTCATATCTTGAACAAACTGTGTAATCTACACTACCTGAGGATGATTCCACATGAGTTCCATCTTTCCTGGCCCTTTGGTTCTTGAGAAGAAGATTTTTAAAGATTTTTCCTAAATATTCCTATGTAAAACTTTGATCGGACATTTTTGCCCCACCCTACCCCGGGGGGGTCATGATTTGAACAAACTTCTCCACTACCTGAGGATGAGTTTCATCTTTCCTGGCCCAGTGGTTCTTGAAAAGAAGATTTTTTAAAAATGCCATTAATTTTTCTCTAATTCATAATTATCTCCCCTTGTAAAAAAGCGTGGCCCTTCATTTGTACAAATTTGAATCCCCTTTACCCAAGGATACTCTGTAGCAAGTTTGGTTGAAATTGGCCTAGTGGTTCTTGAGAAGATGAAAATGTGAAAAAGTTTACAACAACAACGACAACGACAGACAACGGACAAATTTTGATCAGAAAATCTCACTTGAGCCTTTGGCTCAGGTGAGCTAATAATGACAGAAGTCCATGAACTTTCCAAACAACCCTCGTTGTTGTATAGTTTATATATAGCTTTTCTTAAGAAAATGGTGCAATAATAATTAAATGGCATACTTTCCATTCTGGCTTTCAAATTGTCTGTCATTAAACATCTTGAACATTCCCCGGAGCGCGTATTAATGACATGAGCTGCACTTTGGTACTCAGCACAGGCCTTATCTTAATAATACAAATAAAAATAAATTTAAAGCTTTCTAGCTTGGGAGTTTCTTGCATTTATGAAAATTCTTAACTGTCAGTTAAGGCAATCAGATATTCAGTAGGAACGATACTCAGCTCTTACGATATCATACATATTCCAATACATGTAATACAAGAGGCCCAGGGGCCACAGCGCTCACCTGACCACATCAGCTAGGAAAAAGCACATATATCATGATTTGGACGAACTAGAATCTACACTACTTGAGAATAATTCTACATAAATATTACTAATCATAGCTTTGAAGTACTTGAAAAGAAGATTTTAAAAGGTTTCCCTATATATTCCTATGATAATTTTTGGTCGACCATTTTGGCCCCACCCTACCCCCGGGGGTCATGATTTGAACAAACTTGAATCTACACTACCTGAGGATAATTTCAGATGAGTTTCATCTTCCCTGTCTCAATGGTTCTTGAGAAGAAGATTTTTAAAGATTTTTCCTATATACTCCTATGTAAAACTTTGATCGGCAATTTTTGGCCCCACTCTACCCCCAGGTGTCATGATTTGAACAAACTTGAATCTACACTATTTGAGGATGATTCCATATGAGTTTCATCTTCCTGGCCCACTGGTTTTTGAGAAGAAGATTTTTCCTATATATTCCTATGTAAAACTTTGATCAGCCATTTTGGCCCCACCCTACCCCCGGGGATCATGATTTCAACTTCAACTTCAATCTACACTACCTGAGGATGATTCCATATGAGTTTCATCTTTCCTGGCCCTTTGGTTCTTGAGAAGAAGATTTTTAAAGATTTTCCTATATATTCCTATGTAAAACTTTGATTGGCCATTTTGGCCCCACCCTACCCCGGGGGGTCATGATTTGAACAAACTTGAATCTACACTACCTGAGGATGATTCCACATGAGTTTCATCTTTCCTGGCCCTGTGGTTCTTGAGAAGAAGATTTTTAAAGATTTTTCCTATATATTCCTATGTAAAACTTTGATCGGCCATTTTGGCCCCACCCTACCCCGGGGGGGTCATGATTTGAACAAATTTGAATCTACACTACCTGAGGATGATTCCACATGAGTGTCATCTTTCCTGGCCCTTTGGTTCTTGAGAAGAAGATTTTTGAAGATTTTTCCTATATATTCCTATGTAAAACTTTGATCAGCCATTTTGGCCCCACCCTACCCCCGGGGGTCATGATTTGAACAAATTTCAATCTACACTACCTGAGGATGAGTTTCATCTTTCCTGGCCCAGTGGTTCTTGAGAAGAAGATTTTTTAAAAATGGCATTAATTTTTTTCAAATTCATAATTATCTCCCCTTGGAAAAGGGCGTGGCCCTTCATATGAATAAACCTGAATCCCCTTTACCCAAGGATACTTTGTAGCAAGTTTGGTTGAAATTGGCCCAGTGGTTCTTGAGAAGAAGATGAAAATGTGAAAAGTTTACGACAACGACGACGACAACAACGACGACAGACAACGGACAAATTTTGATCAGAAAAGCTCACTTGAGCCTTCGGCTCAGGTGAGCTAAAAATACAATACAGTGGACCTTCAGATATCCAGACACCAGATATCTGGATGCTTTCGTATCCGGACAATTTTTCATTGGAACGGAATTTTTTAACGTTATTTTGTCTTGTTTAACTGGTGATTCAGATATCCGAACAAACTGACTAGGAATCAAAGCATCCGGATAAATGAGGCTCCATTGTACACATATCTAACAAGAATTCTGTGAATCAATGCTCACTAAAAATACCCCCGCTCTGATGTGAATATACATTATCATGTTAATACATGTATACATAAGTTCAATTACGGGCAAATGCACAGATAAATAGAAAGATGACATCAGATTCATAAAGAATTTCAAGCATCTGTTATGAGTAGTTGCTGAGAAAATTGCGACAAAAATTTGTTATGTATGAATCGGACAGATGCACAGACAAACAGGAAGTTGACATAGGATTTTAATGAAAATTAGTCTCACCATATGGCATGCCTCAGAGAAGAATGTTTTAAAATGTCAAGCATCTGCAATGACTGATTCAATGAGTAGTTTCTGAGAAAACTGCGATGAAATTTTGTTACGGATAGACTGATGGACAGACAGATGGATGGACACACAAGGGTAAAACAGTATACCCCTCTCTCCTTGGAGCGAGGTATAATCATATTATAATAAATCAAATTAATATTATATAAATCATAATACATATGTGCTTTGAAATTAATACAGTACAATGTACTTATTGCCAAAAGTCTTTAGGCTATTTACAAATAATTGATCTATTAGACTATTAATGGCTAAAAATCTCAAAATTGATCCTTTTATGAAAATAAAGGAATTCTAGCTGCCCTTGTCCATAGCTGCCAACGAGTATTCTCTTTAGAGAAGTAGACAGTCTTTCATCTATGCTAAAGCCTTCATACTTCTCTTAAGAGAATATACTCAAAGGAATTAAAGTTTCATTATCCTGCTATACAATAATCGCTGTGTGGAATTTTCTTTTATATCAGATCCATAAAATTTGACAAGGAATTGTAAAGAATTTTGCTAGGGAGTGCAAAACACTTTGCTTTAAATTGGCTATATCCGTGTGCATACTAAATTTTTGTTCATATGAAAGTTTTACTGTATACAGTATTGTAAATTGCATGTTAGCCAGAAATATTTGTATGTATCAAAGTATCAGTATATCATTCCACCTCTAACATTCATTCAAATTCAAGCTGTTACATGTACATACCATTAATACAATTTGATATCAAATATTTTACATGAATGACTTAAAAATGTTTATAAAATGCATAGTTAGGATTCGTTTTTAACAGGTCAACATATGTACATATTAAGCACTATCCTAATTACCTAGTAGGCAAAGATTTGGTGTGCAAACAGCAACAAGGAAGGTGTGGTTTATATCTCTTATGCATGCTTTGACATGATTACTTTCACAGGAATACTGCTGAAGGATGGTTCCACAGTCATCCTTTGGAAGCAGTGTCTTTAAAAGCTTGTAATTTTTTGTTGAGGATACACAGGTACTACCGGTATTCTAAAATATGAGAAATTTATAATGTTTTTGTCATCTTCCATTTTTATACAAGCATACCATGCTCCTGGCAATTATCAAATATTACAAAGCTCACCTTGACAACTGTTATCTCTAAGTATGGAAACTCACGCATCAAATTTATGACCTGGTAGTTGCATCCCTAGATGCAACACCTGGTACATGTATGCAACTTTGAAATAAACCTGCTCTTATGTCTTTTCATGTTCACCAGTAATCCTTAGAAAGAACTATATGCGGTATTAACCAACATTTGCCCCCCAAAATCAAACTTTGATGGAGTAATATTTAATTAAGTCCTTAAACAGGGGAGTATATGCTGACTTCAAAGCACTGAATAATTTCATAAGTAATGACGTCATATGTACATAATGACGTCACATATATGACGTAAATTTCAGTTTTTTATGAATTTTGGAGAAAAATGTACATATTTCGTCGATATTTTAAATAAAAGTCACCGAGCGCATGTGTGTTCAGGATTAAAATTTTGATATAATGTGTAGAATGATAATATCAATGAAATATGTCAATATTGTTCCTGAACACACATGCGCTCTATAAATTCTAAAGCTTAAATTGTTGAAATTTTGTCCATTTTGTCCTCTTTCTGAAAAAGGATATAAAATCGGACTAGTTTGTGACGTCATAAAAACAGAAATTGTGAATACACTGCTCTGGAACTATAATATTTTCTGTTAACTTATATTTCTCGTACAATTTATTGAATTCAGCACATTTCAGGAAGTTTTCAAAATTTGACTTTTGTGGGGGCAAACATATGCAATATACCGCATATAGTTCTTTCAAGTAGCCAAAGCATGTATTAAAACTAAAATTTTAATCATTAATTGTGGCCAGGCCCTACACCCAGGGGTCATGATTTGAACAAACTTGAATCTACACTATCTGAGGATGTTTCCATAAGTTTCATCTTTCCTGACCCAGTGGTTCTTGAAAAGAAATTTTTTAAAAGATGCCATTTATAATATTAATTCACTAATTCTTAATTATCTCCACATGAAAGAGGGTGTGGCTCTTCATTTGAACAAATGTGAATTTCCTTCACCTAAGGATACAATGTGGCAAGTTTGGTTGAAGATGGCCCAGTGGTTCTTGAGAAGAAGTGGAAAGTGTGAAAAGTTTACAGACAAACAGATGGACCTATGTACGGAGAGACAGATGTCTGACAAAATGTGATTAGTAAAGCCTTCAGCTCAGGTGAGATAATAAAGCACACCATGCATCAACCATGCAATGTATAAATAAATTTGTATATAAATCAATTTGCAAACAAAACTCTTATTTGGGACTTTGCCTATAGCATAAAGCTTTACCCCTACTTCATGGACATGAAGCCACATGAGATACAATGTACATGTAATAATGTAAAGGAAGAAACTCCTAGGCAAAAAATGTCATAGGAAAAGGGTCTA
Source organism: Saccostrea cuccullata (assembly GCF_032062105.1). Lineage (NCBI taxonomy): Eukaryota > Metazoa > Mollusca > Bivalvia > Ostreida > Ostreidae > Saccostrea > Saccostrea cuccullata. Next base: position 35,836 of record NW_026933117.1, read on the forward strand.
TACATGTACATGTACTTATATAACTTTGTCAAGGTGAGCTTAAGTAATTTTTATTTTTATAAGTTACCTTGTCATTGTATGCTCCAACTAATGGTGATAGATGGCACAGTACAACTAACACAAACCACGTTACCAAAGCATTGGTATTTTTTCTGAAGAGAAATTGATCGATTTACAGTTCTGTTATCACTGACACATTATGATGACTACTTTTACGTCAGACATGTAATTGTGATGTCAGATTTCAAACTTCTAATGCTTCACAAACGATTGCACTTGTTAATATTTGTTGTCAGTCATACATGTACAGTGTAATTGTTTTGCTGACAAATGATGAAAACTAACTAGCCTTATTTTTATTTTCATCCACAGCTTAGTTTTCATCATTTGTCAGCAAAACAAACATTAGTGACAACAAATAACAATTGCAATTTTTTTTTACGCAATTATATTAGAAGTTTGAAACCTGACATCACAATCACAAGTCTGAAGTAAAAGTAAGGTCATTTATATATGAAAATCTTGAGTGAAACTTATATTGTAAATATTTTGTAGTGTATTTCATTTCATTTATCAACAATGTTTGTGAAAAAAGTTAAAAATATTATTGCAAGTTGCTTTAAAAAGTTCTCTTTAATTAATGTGTCTTTCAGTTTTGTGTTAATTTTATATTCTTACAATAAAATCAGTTTTAAAATATTTAAGGTCAAGATCTAGTAAATAACTTGAGACTAATTTTTTGGTGCTAGATCCATTATGACGTCATAATCAATTTCAACTTTCTTTTTCTCATACTTTATGGTTTTAGCAGAATTACAGTGGAGCCTCATTTATCCGGACGCTTTGGTTCCCAGTTAATTTGTCCGGATATGTGAAGCGTCCAGATATCTGAATTACCAGTTAAACAAGACATAATAAAGTTTTAAAAATTCTGTTCCGATGAAAAATCGTCCGGATACTGAAGCATCCGGATATCAGGCATCCGGATATCTGAAGGTCCCCTGTATGTAGAAAATAGGGTATTTTCATGTCATTAAATTTGAAATCATATGAAAAGTAAACCGGATACCTATATTAAATTTGAAATTTATTTAAAGAAGAGGCCATGAACATACTAATTACCATTTTCTGAGAGACTGTAGGCAATCTGGATACATTTCTTTTGCCGAATACGAAAAAAAACTCCCATATTCATGACTGGTTTTCTTAATTTTTCATTGAAAATAACAGTTTACAATACAGTTTTTCATCTTGTTTACCTACAAATTATGCCCCGAAACACCTTATTTGACCAAGCTAAAGTTGTAAAGCATCAATAAAGGAATTTATTTCTCAAGTTTGATAAGTCTGTAGGTACATGTACCTTTCATTTACTAGATCTTGACCTTAAGAGAGGGTAAGGGCTCTCGTAAAGTTGCGACAAATTTCACAGGCAAGAATCTCGTAAGATTTTTTGTAACAAGAGGCCCAGGGGCCACATCGCTCACCTGAGCAATTGGCTAGGAAAAAGCACATATCAGATCCGAACTGAAAGTTTACTGAGTCAAGGTGGGGGGGCGGGGGGGGGCTTGAATTTTAACCTCATAGGGGGTCATGGTTTGAACAAACATGAATCTACACTACCTGAGGATGATTCCATATAAATATCACTAAGCATGGATTTGAAGTTCTTGAAAAGAAGATTTTAAAAGGTTTCCCTATATATTCCTATGTAAAACTTTGATTGACCATTTTGGCCCCACCCTACCCCCGGGGGTCATGATTTGAACAAACTTGAATCTACGCTACCTGGTGATGATTCCACATGAGTTTCTTCTTTCCTGGCCCAGTGGTCTTGTTCAGTATGATTTTAAATCTTTTTTCCTATATATTCCTATGTAAAACTTTGATCGGCCATTTTGGCCCCACCCTACCCCCAGGGGTCATGATTTGAACAAACTTGAATCTACACTACCTGGTGATGATTCCACATGAGTTTCTTCTTTCCTGGCCTAGTGGTTCTTGAGAAGAAGATTTTTAAAGATTTTTCCTATATATTCCTATGTAAAACTTTGATCGGCCATTTTGGCCCCACCCTACCCCCGGGGGTCATGATTTGAACAAACTTGAATCTACACTACCTTGTGATGATTCCACATGAGTTTCATCTTTCCTGGCCCAGTGGTTCTTGAGAAGAAGATTTTTAAAGATTTTTCCTATATATTCCTATGTAAAACTTTGATCGGCCATTTTGGCCCCACCCTAACCCCAGGGGTCATGATTTGAACAAACTTGAATCTACACTACCTGATGATGATTCCACATGAGTTTCATCTTTCCTGGCCTAATGGTTCTTGAGAAGAAGATTTTTAAAGATTTTTCCTATATATTCCTATGTAAAACTTTGATCGGCCATTTTGACCCCACCCTACCCCCGGGGGTCATGATTTGAACAAACTTGAATCTACACTACCTGGTGATGATTCCACATGAGTTTCATCTTTCCTGGCCTAGTGGTTCTTGAGAAGAAGATTTTTAAAGATTTTTCCTATATATTCCTATGTAAAACTTTGATCGGCCATTTTGACCCCACCCTTCCCCCGGGGGTCATGATTTGAACAAACTTGAATCTACACTACCTGGTGATGATTCCACATGAGTTTCATCTTTCCTGGCCTAGTGGTTCTTGAGAAGAAGATTTTTTAAAAATGCCATTAATTTTTCTCTAATTCATAATTATCTCCCCTTGGAAAAGGGCATTGCCCTTCATTTGAACAAACCTGAATCCCCTTTACCTAAGGATACTTTATGGCAAGTTTGGTTGAAATTGGCCCAGTGGTTCTTGAGAAGAAGATGAAAATGTGAAAAGTTTACAACGACAACGCCGACAACAACGACGACGACGACAACGCCGACAACGACAACGACAGACAACGGACAAATTGTGATCAGAAAAGCTCACTTGAGCCTTTGGTTCAGGTGAGCTAAAAAGGAATAAAACTTTTAAAATTTCACTTTCAGTACCAGGGTATATTTAAACAAGAGGTCCATGGGCCACATCGATCACCTGAGCACTGTGGCTAGGAAAAAGCAGAATTGGTTTATTATTGAAAAGTTTAAATCCAAAAGTAGTCCAATGACCAATCATGGCTTTGCTTTTCTTGAGAAGATGATTTTTAAAGAATTTTCCTAAATATGTCTATGTAAAACTTTGATCAGACATTGTGGCCCCGTCCTACCCCCGGGGGTCATGATTTGAACAAAATTGAATCTACACTACCTGAGGATGCTTCCATATAAATATGATCAATTATGCTTTGTTATTCTTGAGAAAAAGATTTTTAAAGAATTTTCCTATATATTTCTATGTAAAACTTTGGTCGGCCATTGTGGCCCAGCCCTACCCCCAGGGGTCATGATCTTAACAAATTTGAATCTACACTACCTGAGGATGCTTCCATATAAATATGATCAATTATGGCTTTGTTATTCTTGAGAAGAAGATTTTAAAAGAATTTTCCTGTATATTTCTATTAGGGCTGCCATGAATCAGAAAATTTTCGAATTGATTCGGTTCAAACAAAAACCTCGATTTTCGAATAATTTCGGTTCGATTATAAGAAATATTTTTTTTCAATTTTTTTTTAATAAAATCTGTAACCTTTGATCATCATAATCACAAGACATTCTTTAATAAATAATTATTCATAGGTTTATTAAGATAAAATGGAATGTAAAGCCAAGAAAACAAAGAAAATACCTAATGTTCTAATTACAAAGTATAATACAAGAATCAAATGTCGGAAATCCAAATTAATAAAAATATTGGTCATTGGTTTTAAAGGATGAAACATGCGAACAAATCTTTCAAACAAAACCAATGATTTCATATTAATTATTATGCTAAACATGAAAGTATTGGTGATTTCCTTACAAAGGCTGTTCGGCCACAATAGAAATGGTAAGATCCCTGCTGTAATTTTAAATGTTTGATTCACTACTACGATATCAAACCATCTAACCACATAACTGATAACAAGAATGTCAATAATTATTTCACATTCAAAACGATCTCAATATTAAAAAGAAATAAGGAAATTTGCAGCACTGTGCCGGTTCCTCTAAATTCAGAATTACGTGGCTGATGGGTATTGCCTTTTTGTAAATCTATTTATCTTCTAGGCATCTTTCTGCCGAAAATGGAACTTGGAAGTAGTCCCCCGTCGACTTCTTCGCGGCCATTTTCATGTGTTTGTTTACTTTAACATCATTTGAGATCATTTCTTCCTATTAACCAATCGGAATGCACGTAACAACAGCAAATGTTAGTATGAAAAAATCAAACCTGAATCGAAATCCCGGAAAAACGTACCGAATCGAACCGAAAAATTGTGAATCGCGGTTAACCGATATTTCGGTTAATCGTGGCAGCCCTAATTTCTATGTAAAACTTTGGTCAGCCATTGTGGCCCGCCCTACCCCCGGGGTCATGATTTGAACAAATTTGAATCTACACTACCTGAGGATGCTTCCATATAAATATGATCAATTATGGCTTTGTTTTTCTTGAGAAAAAGATTTTTAAAGAACTTTCCTGTATATTTCTATGTAAAACTTTGGCCGGCCATTGTGGCCCCGCCCTACCCCCTGGGGTCATGATTTGAACAAATTTGAATCTACACTACCTGAGGATGCTTCCATATAAATATGATCAATTACGGCTTTGTTTTTCTTGAGAAGATGATTTTTGAAGAATTTCGCTATATATTTCTATGTAAAATTTTGCTCGATCATTGTGGCTCCGCCTTACCCCCAGGGGTTATTATTTGAACAAATCTAAATCTACATTACCGGAGGATGCTTCTATATAAATATGATCATATATGGCTTTGTTATTCTTGAGTAGATGATTTTTAAAGAATTTTCCTGTATATTTCTTTGTAAAACTTTGGCCAGCCATTGTGGCCCCGCCCTACCCCCGGGGGTCATGATTTGAACAGACTTGAACCTACACTTCCTGAGAATGCTTCCATATTAATATGATCAATTATGGCTTTGTTATTCTTGAGAAGAAGATTTTTAAAGAATTTTCCTATATATTTCTATGTAAAATTTTGGTCAGCCATTGTGGCTCCGCCCTATCCCCAGGGGTCATGATTTGAACAAACTTGAATCTACACTACCTGAGGATGCTTCCCCATAAGTTTCATCTTTCCTGGCACAGTGGTTCTTGAGAAGAAGATTTTTAAAACATGCCACCAAATTTTCATTAATTCCCAATTATCTCCCCTTGAATGAGGGCCTGGCCCTTAATTTGAACAAACTTGAATCCCCTTCACCCATGGATACTTTGTGGCAAGTTTGGTTGAAATTGGCCCAGCGGTTCTTGAGAAGAAGTCAAAAATGTGAAAAGTTTACAGACAGACAGCTAGACAGACGGACGCCGGACAAAATGTGATCAGAAAAGCTCACTTGAACCTTCGGCTCAGGTGAGCTAAATAGTACTAGAATAGGATATGACACAGGCAAAGATTGTTCTATACAGATATATCCCTGGTTTAAAGAATATCAGTGTTTGAGATAACGAACTTCAACTGTCATTCAAACAACTTAAATTGCTTTACAAATACAGCTAAACTTCGGTATTGAGAACACCAATATCTCAAATACCATGGATATGTCAAAATGATTTTGAAGTCCCAAACACTTAATATTCTTTTACCCTCAATATCTCAAATCATTGGATATCTCAAAGTTTCTCCTCGGTCCAATCGAGTTTGAGATAACTGATTTGACTGTATCCTAACTGTTTAAAAATGGCCCTAGTATGTAACTTTAATTGCTATACATATACATTTATACTGACCTTTTTAATGTTTTTGAATTTCTGGATGTATCTGTAAAAAAAATTTACAAATGTTGAAAATAGACCTGTGATGGACATAAAAACCAAAGAATGGAGGAATAGAAGGATGTACAAATACATGTATGACAAAAAAAGATATGACAGCCATATTGATGGCCGGCCATTATTTAACAAGAGGCTTATAGCCACATGGCCTCTACCAATAGCTGCTACGAGGGTTGATCCAAAAGTAATGTCACAACTTGGATAAAATTGCTATAAATCGACGTAAAGCAACAAAATTACACATGATGGAAGCTTTATTAATTTCAAATCAGACCTGAAAAATTCAAAGGAATATGATGTGTACTTTCCAAAATATTGGATTTTAAACAATGTGCGTTTATGGTAGTCGCCGCACCTAAATATAACGTCATATGACGGATATGCACCGTCATACTTTTAACGAGGCCCGATCTAGTTTAAAATTACGAAAACGGAATGATAAAAAATTTTAATTCTTCGAAATATACTTGTATGTTTTATGCTTAGAAAAATTAGAACGAAATTTTGTTACCTTGCCTTTATTGTAGTGAAATGGGGGCACTGTCAAGATATGGACCATTTTTCGTGTTTTTATACACAATAACATACTAAAACTCTTCAATAAACAAAGAAATTTACAAATTAAAAAAAAATACATGATGAAATTCTTTGTTTTTCACATATATTATGCAATTTTCATTCTTCTTATAAAAAATGAAAAGAAAATGGGAGGTAGCCTTTATTGCAGTGAAAAGGGGGCATGTCAAAACACAAAATTTGGATTTATTCTATCCAACTACGTATTTTGTAGGTCGCAATGGGTTTACATAACACCAACACACGATTGCAATACTGTATTAGTTTCTAAAAAATAAATAATTCTTATATTATGAAATAATTTTCTCGCCATGCTTTATTTTTCTCTTAACACGCGACATTGTTTTACGTTGAAAAAAAGGGGTAGAGGGAGAAGGAGGGGGGGGGGGGGGGGGGGGGTAAAGGCGACAAATTGCGATTATTACTAATATCATGTAATATATAGAAAAATAAAATATTTCGGGTGTTTAATTTAAATGATTTATAGACTTATTTTATTTTTAAAAAAACTGAAGATAATCCATGCATATTTAAGTCCGCAATAAAAAGAGTGTGTATAAACACTTCAACATGTTCGAAGAGAAAGACTAAAATCGTTTACTTTTAGTTGCAGTGTTTGGTTTTTTTTAACTCACAAATTGAAATAAAACAGGATAAAATTAATGAATCTGTACTAAAAAATTGATCCCTCAAAAATAACTAGGTTCCAAAGTTGTTTATTAATTCAAATATTAAAAAAAATAATAGAAATGCCAACTCTCAATGCATAGTCTATAAAGCTACCAGGTAAGCAAGATCGGCGAAACATTTTAGCGCAATTTGACGTCATTTTAATTGTGACGTTATTGTGTTCAATTGTGACGGCAGTCAAGGGTATTGTGACGTGCCTGAGTCGACGCTGCGTTAAAACGTATGCACAGATCAAGTAGATCGGGCCTCGTTAAGCGGTTACCTTTCGTTTCATTAAAAAAATATATGTGATTCGGAAACACTTTTACCAATTCTACTTTCTTTAAGAATTTATGGTACCATTATACAATTTCCTCTTTTCATAGTGAAGCCCCCTGTCAATTTTTTTTTGAACAGTAGCATAAGACAAACTTAGAAATTCACATGTCACTCTATACGTCTGTCTTTTTTGACAACGTCAGACACCATTGAACGTTTCCGTCCGATCTCCTATCTTTCGGTATTCTTGTCATCTGCTGATCATTCAGTGACCAATCACCCGCCCAAAATTGCTGCAACCATCTATTAAAATATCTCTTATTTACATATAAGACATAGAATCTACACTACCCCAAGATGCTTACACTTACGTTTCAGCTTTTCTGGCCCAGTGGTTCTTTAGAAGAAGATTTTTTAATGACCACACCCTATTTTTGTCTTTTCTTGATCATCTCCCCTTGTGAGGAGACTTGGCTTTTATTTTTATAATTTAAACTCCCCTGTCCCAAAGGATGCTTTGTACCTAGTTTCGTCACAATTGGTCTAATGGTTCTTGAGAAGACGAAAATGTGAAAAGTTTACAGACAGATGGGCGAAGGACAAAATGTGATCAGAAAAGCTCACTCAAGCCTTTGGCTCAGGTGAGCTAAAAACAGATATCAATGGGTCACCTGAATGACTCAGGTGAGCTAAAGGAAGTCAATCAACTTGTAACATGATGTATATATAATGTTACACCATTCTAGCAAGTAAAACTGCACCTACATGTACATCTATAAGGTTTTGGAGGCTTATAATTAATCTCATCATTGGGCCAGGTGTCTACTGCATGGTTCATGGTCTGCTCATCATCTTGCTTGAAAATCTTTGTTGCATTTCTGGAGTGTGACGTCAGCTGTGCCACTGCTTCACGAGCTTCAATACTCTCATCATCATATGCATCCAATACGTCATTTATCAACTGTAAAACATAATGAATGTGTGATTGTTGTTTCACATAGAATTGTGCTAGCCAAAGAACTACGAACTCTAACTCTTGATTCCCGCCTACATTTTGCACCCATTAAATTCAATATTAATGGCAATTTGGCCATTAAATCTTTGTTTAATACAAAGAACAGTTCTATGGTAATAGATTAACCATTTTAATTCCAACGCTAGATAGTAAATTATCATTAATTCCAGCTCTTGAAAAAAGGGGGGTAGACGATATTTTCTAGTGAAATCGAACTTTCAAGAATCACCATATTTTGGAATAGTCTTAAATATGATAAAATGTATCTCATATCTTTTCTTATGTTTTACGCAAATAAATAAAACATATATAAATTAATAAAATACAATTATTTGGTTGTAAATAGCTTTAAAATTGGTGAAAAATCAGCATTTTTTCGTTTATTGTCTATAAATATATGTTCCCCCCCGTGAAACACAAAAAGCTTTGGCATAAATTTGCAAAATGACAGTCCATATTACCTGTAAAAAGGAATTTTTGTTTCACGGGGTGGAAAGATGTTTTAAAAATATTTTCCTTTTTCCATTGATTTCTATAGTGAAAAACTCAAGTTTTACCAAAATTATAGAGTTATCTCTCTTTGGTATCCCAAATAAGTAACGTTTTATCAAAATTCATATACATATCTATAAAAATTTTGAAAATCATTCGAATATGTTAACTTTTGAGAATTGACTTAGAGGTAGGCGGGAGAACAATACTATCGTTCGTGGTTCTTCATCAGATTTCCTACACTTCTCATGTATATCCTTGATTTATTACAATTTAAGAGATGATTCTATATCACATACATGTCATTGATTTGAAATCACACCTATAATATGCATATTACATGTAATTTAACATCAAAATATCAAACTTATTACTGCAATTCAATGACTAATTTAAGAGACTAGTCTTCATATACATGCACAGTACAGACATACTTGTGTTCCATAAATAGAAACAGGTTTGCTAACAAAAATTATTTTACATTTGCTTGTAAAAATTACAAAGTAAAATTGATCAAACCTCTGAATATTTGTTCCGAACATCATCTGCTTCCAAAGAAAAAATTGTTGTCATCCACTTGGAGGAATTCCAAAGAAAAGCTGCCATTTTCTTCTAAACTACAATATTATTTTTTTCTCAATACAGTATTATTCATACCGAAATGCCTCATTATTTATACAGTACAGCAATGATTTGATGCGGCTTCTGAATTTGATTACACTCGGTACACCTCTGCATAATTACAATTACGATTTTCAGTCCATGCAAAAAATTTTTGTTAATAACCAATATAGGACATTTGGTCTTGTGTAATCAACTTGATGAATGAACACACACGGCAAAAACCAGAGAACTATATGCAGTTTATTATGCATTTATTGACTGATTTCTAGGGCAGCATGCGTTTTGTCTGACCCAAGAACCAAACTGTCTTTGCAGTTTGATTTGAGGGTTGACAAAATGCATTTAGCCCGAGAACATAGTCAATAGATGTATTGTAATACTTTTAATTTTTTTTTTACACACATGTATTTTGTACTGTCTTCTGTGATGTACCCCATTTCCGTCACTGTTGAACACCAACAATCAAAATGAGATTAAGCTGTGCCCATTCTGTGATGTAAGCGGTCCAACATTTCATCGAAAGGTCCAACATCTCAGCAGTCAAAAATGAATTTTTTATGCCCGCTCAGCAAAACATTAGAAATGTTAGACTTTTTTTTCGTGTAGAGTCATGCTAGTTATTCAAGCTGTCATAGGTAACTTAGTTAGAATAACCAAACTCTGTCTCAGGACAAGCTCTCAACTGGGTCCGTAGGACAATATCATTTTAACAATAGAACATTCTATCTATAGGTGACTGTGTTCAATGTGTTAATGGTGAAGGACTCAAATAGTGATATTGAAAAGTTCGGCAGGCCACATGAACAGCATATCCAGCTGATGTCAGAGTGAGCTTTGTATTGGTACATCTGACTTGTAATAGTTACATGATGACACGAGATGATGCATACAAAATATCGTTGAGTTATTGCACGCGAGGAGGCGTTAGCCTCCGAGTTTGCAATAACGAAACGATATTTTGTATGCATCATCGAGCTGTCAATCATGTAACTGATTTATCCCATGACCCTTCATTTGACCTTTTCCCATATTTGGTATTTTCTTTGCATCAACTAATAAAGACTCTGAAACAGAACCACGTGATAGTCTTAACGCGAAGGGTATCCAAGTAACGGATTTACAAATTTAGTAATTTTCATAGTACTGTATCACGTGATCAGTTTCTTGAGATAATCAATTCATTTGTTCCATGATCTGGCGAAAATGGCAGAAGGGGTCCAGAGTAAAGAATCGTCGTTTTTCAGCAAGCCTACGACGTGGATAATTTTCAATCGAGTCAAGCAGTTCAGATATATGAACTCGGGCGATCGGATTTAAATGACCCGTGGGGCCAGGACTTTATGAATTTCGATTTACAGAATTGGTATTTGGGATCGTTTCCGGAATTGAAACGGGAAAATTTTACGGAATGGACTGAAAATACTAGATTCGGAAAACATGTGTCGGCCATTGAAATGAGTGCGCTTAGAAAAATCAAGGAAGTAGAACCACGAGCCGTTACACTTCATGGGCAGTCAACACGATTCAAGTGTTCAACGACTGGAATTGGAAATCTCAGCGAAACCGCAACTTGGTGAGTTTAAAATAATTCCCGAAATACTCACTAGTAAATACCAAGAACTTGCGTACTCTATATATCACGTTTTGTGCAGTGTATTTGAATCCAGGGGCGCATATGGATTCCCCTACCCCCGAGGACTTTATATCCGATCTGTTCCGATATTCTACGGTACATGAGAGCAAATTGTTCATGATATGAACTTTTCAGAGGATGCCGGGAAGGAAAATGCTACTATTGAATGTGCGAATTCCTATCATAGGAGATGAAGTTATCCGCTTCGAGAATTATGCTCCGCCAGACCATGTCAGTGTCTTTTTTGTAAAGATTTGTGCATTTTGATTTAAACTGTAATCTGTTTTGTTTTTTCCCTCTTGTTTTTGTTAGTTCATTAAAATCTAGAAACGATATTTTGTCTCATTTGCATAGCTCCTCCTACATCCAGGGTATAACAGTTGGATATTACTAGCTTTATATCACATATGTGATATTTAATATATCGCCACACTTATGTTGATATGAGAAATACACCCTTGCGAAGATCAAAGAAAAATTTGTCGGTCATGGGATAAGGCATACCTAGGCATCCTACGTGGTACCACTGGTCACAGTTATCACATGCAATAGCACGCTGACCCCACCTGCAGGCCTTGTGACAAATCTGGCATGGGTACTTGGGTGGGCGAGCTCACAGTCAGCTGATCTTAGTAGTAGTATTAAAATGCTTATATATAGATAGTTTTCGATAGGCCAGAATTTAGCGAGAGTTATTTCCCGTTGGCCGCCATACTGGAGGTCCAAATGCTCATATTCCTTCATTGTTCAACCAATTCAAAATTTTTATATTTGCTATTTTGAATTAGAAATCATTATTTTTCTGAAGTACATAAATTTTTGGAAGCCTCCTTTACTTAAAAAAAATTATTTATGAAAGATTTTCCACCAAATATTTCTACTACAATCTGTGGATCAAGCTTATCAGAGGAGTTCGAATTACAGACTGGAGTAAAACAAGGATGTCTGCTCTCCCCTCTTCTCTTTTCATTCTGCATTGACTGGATTATGCGAGAAACCATCAAGAATAAGCGGACGGGAATTACTTGGGCCATGACAGAGATGTTAGAAGACCTGGATTTTGCAGATGACATAGCACTGCTATCACACCGCCATCGTGACATGCAAGAAAAAACAAAACAACTAGCAGAAACAGCAAGGAAGATTGGCCTTAATATCAACAACACCAAGACCAAGATCATGAAGGTCAATACTAAATCAGAGGAGCCCATCACCTTAAATAACGAAGAAATAGAAGAAGTCTCAGAATTTGTCTATCTAGGAAGCAAGATCACCACAGATGGGAACTCAGAGGTAGATGTACTAGCTCGAATTTCAAAAGCCACAGGAGCGTATGTTGCACTAAGAAACATCTGGAGGTCAGCAAAGATCAGCACAAACACCAAAATAAGGATCTTCAAGAGCAACGTGCTTGGGGTCCTCCTATATGGTGCTGAAGCATGGAAAGTTACTAAAACCATCTCAAACAAGCTAGATACCTTCCAGACACGCTGCCTTCGCAGAATACTGTGCATCTTCTGGCCAAATACCATCTCAAATGAGGAGCTATACAAAAAGACCAACACCACCCCTCTATCTCAAGTTATAAAGAGAAGAAAATGGCTGTGGATAGGGCATGTATGTAGAATGCACCCAACTTCCATCCCAAGGGTTGCTTCGAAATGGACACCACCTGGCAAGAGAAAGAGAGGAAGACCAAAAGAAACATGGAGAAGATCTGTAGAGAAAGAGATGGGAAAGAACCGCTGGACATGGGGACAGATACAGAAATGGACACAGGACAGGCCAGCATGGAAGTCTCTGGTGACGGCCTTATGTGCTATCCAGCACGAAGAGGATTAAGTAAGTAAGTAAGTATTTCTACTACAACCTCTTAAACTTGGTAAGACAAAGAGGGAAAATCACCGAGTCGACCTCCAATATGGCGACCAACAGGAGGTAACTTTCGCTAAATTCAGGCCTATCGAAAACTATCTATAGCAAGCGGTCATTCTTGCTGCGCTTCATGAGTGGTTTGTACAGAGGATTTGAAATGAAACAATGAGACATACTGGATGTGTCTTATGTTAACAGAGGGCATGGATAACAGTTTCATCACTATAAGTAGCTACAGAAAGCCAGAAGATTGTTGATAATGTCAGTACAAGTGTCATTGTTTACATATTTTACAAAACCGGAATTTCATGATCGAAATAGGTATGATTAGCATAATTTTAAAGTCATATGTGGCGTATTTTTGATAAGTTCAGACTAACTAAAATAAAAAATATCTTTCTAAATGTTTTGTTACTTTATAAAAAGATAGGACTTTCCTGCAAATTACACAATTTAAATCAAACGCATTTCATGGATATCCGAGATTTAAAACAAGAACTGATTTTTTTCCGACTCAGAATTAAATATTAGACACAGTTTAAAGTCACTTTAATTATAGAAATGTGGGATATTCAAGTTCCAAATCGGTGAAAAATTTAATTTGAACGTAAATTAGCAAATATCATGTAAATCTACTCTTAATCTCGTATTTTTATTTTTTAGCTCAGATACGCCATATATAGCTTTAACATTTACATGGTAGATATTCTTATCTGGATTGTTCGGTAGTTTGTTTGGATCAGGAACCCTGTATTCATAGAGATTTAATTATATTCCTATGATATATGGCTGCTGGATTTGTAAGGAAAACCTTAAAAATTACATAAGTTCAGTACATCGACACTAGATAGAACGTTCTATGGTTAAAATTATATTGTCCTACGGACCCGGTTTAACCTGTGGTGAGGGCTTGCAGGCGCGTAGCTGCCTATACGCAAGTACGCAAGTGCGTACACATCATTTTCCAAAAAAAAGAAAGAAAGAAAAAAAAAAGAAAAGAAAGAAGGAAAAAAGAATAAAAAAGAAAGAGAGATATATTCGGAGAAAAAGAGGCACTATCTGTCTTTCAAATTATTTTACGTCTTATTGTTTCTATTCAAATTTTGTTCAGAATATTGTTAAAATCCAGTCTTTTATAAAATGAATTCAAAATTCTTTCAGTAAGAAAATATTGTTGAACCAAAATTTTCAACTGTTAATCCGCGTAATCCTGATTATCCGGACAAATACACGTATATATTTGTTGAAGGAAAGCGATCTAAGTGACATTGATCTAAAGAAAAAGTTACAAGGGTTTTGGACAACTATACAAGAAATTCCGTTGAAGTAATGAATAAATATCGATAAACAAAAAAAATGGCAAAATTCAAATTACTGAACAAAGTAAATAAAAATATAGATCATGTATGAATATCTTCTTTAACTGATGTTACCAATTTATAGAATTTAAGTACTCTCACATTGTTTAAGCTATCAGAATATAAAGGTTATCAAAAGACCCACATCCCCGTTTATATTTTGAAATACTTTAACTCCAATGATAACTTATTAAATTACTTCTCTGTTTTATCTTGTCACACTTGGAAACTTTTTTCCCAATACCAATATATTCGAAAATTAATTTGATCAAATTATCCTTCTCTTCCTGAAGTATCCATGGAAGTATAACTTAGCTAAGTGTTTGCTTGAGAAAAGAGATGTAGCGTGATTTCCTTTAAAGGAAAATGACTGAATAATTTCGTAAAATCCAGGAGCTTCCGGGGGCTTCGCCCCCTGGCCCCCCACCAGGGCTTCGCCCTGGCCCTTGCGGCCCCCAGACCCACGACCATTTTCTGCGTACACTTCATTTCAATGCTGGCTACGCGCCTGGCTTGTCCCGAGACACAGACTGATTATTCTTATTACATCGACAACTGTCACCTCACGCATGCTTTTTTTTCCTTTTTAGTATGCGGTGGGATGTGTCATTTCTAAAACTTGCATAATATCAAATTACCGTGACAAACTTGTGCGTATGAAACAGAACGATTTACATGTACATAAAACTGAAAATTAGCACTGTGGAGCTGGGGTGAACAAAAAAATATTCTTCGAATTTCCTCGACAAGCTTCCTCTATACATTAGAAAATATATACCGGTAGATACACTTATGATAAATATGCATGGTGTTATGTATAATTACCTTATTGTAGAGTGATCGATGTCTTTTAGTCTCTCGCACGTGTTTTCTGGTATAGACTAGTTAGCTCCGGTGCCAGTGGTGGGCCTACCTCTTACGCAATCCGTGTTTGTAAACACGTGAGCCGGTGGGGTACATCGATTTACCCAAAAGGACCCCAAAGATTTCCATCCCGATAGGTCCTATATATAACTATAGTTACCCTGAAATGTCCATCAGGTACATTATATTCTGCTAACAAATTAAAGCATTTTATAATAGAAAAAGATTACCCTTACCCGCGAGAAAGTTTCAAATATTTTATTAATTAAGGCAAAAGTTACTTATAACAAATACTGCATTAAAGTCAATGGGAAAAACTTTTTTTTAAAATAAAATTCAAATAATGATAATATCATTATATACTGTGTTGGGAAAATGCATTAAACATGTTAAGATATAGGAAATAGAATGGCAATTGAAAATGATTTTTTAATATTGATTTTTTTTATTAATTAAAAATACATAGAGGGAGATTACTCTTACAAAATCAAGGTCATAAATTAGGACACATCCCACCCAAGGTTACACCCTAACAGTAACAAATGGGAATTCTGTCAAAAAATACCGAGCATTCAACACCTACACATCAGTTATGTATTCAATATCATTGAATCTGTTGCTTATGCATAGAATACCTTAAAGAGGAATACCACACCCAGAAGGGTGCGTCGATTTACCCAAATGGACCCAAATGGAAATCAAATTGACCCAAATGGAATATTGAACATATCGTAATCTCAAGTTAAATAACAACTTATTTAAAATATTGAATAAAATGAACTTAAAAAGTACATTTTTAATATAAAAATGTGATTTTTTTCTTCTATTTGTAATATTATAACTTTTGCACATGCATGTATCAATATCATGGAATAATTGAAGTATATATTCTTTATTGATTCACCAAACATATGTTGGCATACAACCATGTAACATATAAAAGACAAAATTTGTCTTTTATATGTACAAGGCCGTAACTAGACTCAAATTTTTAGTGAGGCAAGGGTACTGGGCATTCCTAGTCCCATACGGGGCAAGGGTAGTACCTGATGGCCAGTTCCAGGGGAGGAGGGCCCTGAAACCTGGATATTACAAAATAAAAGATTTAATCTTGGAAAGTTTTTACGTTTTAAATTGTGGCCGCATAGCACAGTGGTTAGAGCGTATGCTCCAGAGTCGCAGACTAAAGAGTTGGTTCTTTCATTGCGGGTTCGAATCCCACTGCGGGATGTAGAGACCAGTCCTTCGGATGAGACCTTAAGAACCGAGGTCCTATGTCACAGTAAGTGACAGCACAAAAAAGAGATCTCACTGTTCAATAATCTTCAGTGTTCCTGAAAGCCCAGTACATGTACAAATTCAAAACTTGCAGCCATCCATCGGCAAGTACTTGTGTTTCAATATGAATGGGAAAGTCTTAGAAGGGACAGAGATATACATATTTTTACGTCTCTTGAAGGGATGTTAAACAATCAAATAATATACAAAACTAACATTTTGAATTATATTTTACATGCGTTCCAAATGAAAATGAGGCTCCTGATGAGATGAATGATTAACAGAAATTGAAACAAAAGTTGATCTTATTTTAAATATTAATTTAGAGCAAAGGCACGCATAATTCATAAGTTCAATGTAAAACTTTTTTACGTTTCAGAAAACTCTAAAAATTTAGTGAGGCATTTGCCTCACTTGCCTCAATGGTAGTTACGGCCTTGATGTAACATGGTTGTTTTTGGAACGCAATTCAAAACATTCATATAAAAATTCACATAGCCTTCTAGAATGCACTGCATTATGTCAGGATTACAAAATACTTTACAATGATTTTCTTTAGATATGTTATCGTTTAAATTACAGATGTTCAGAGGACAGTACTTTTTTCGCAGTTCTGTATATAAGGGACAGTCATATATGAAATGTATTTCACTTTCTACAACAGTTTTACAATAGTGACAAAAACGCGATTCTTTTGGGATACAAGGCTTTGAATATCTGCCTACTTCAATTTCTACAGGATGTGCAGAAATTATCCTTTACACCATTACTATATAGGTTGTCATCTTCTAAGGAAGCAGCAATAAGAATTTGATTTCTAGTGCCATTTTTATTCTTAACATTTTTTTGTCCCTTATAGTATTTAAACATTGAGATGATCATGATGATAGCTTTGCAACAAATAGGGACTGTTCCTAGCTCATATTTAATGGCTAAATTTGAAGCTTTTCTCTGTACACCCAAAATATCTTTAAATATCAAATGCTGTATCTTTTCAAAAGGTAGTTGATCACAATTGTTTATATTAATATTAAAGTCTGAAATCCATATCTCAGAACCATACAAAGTGATAGGTTCAATAAGTGAAGTATATAATTTTAAAAGAGTTTTTACAGATAAGTTATTATGAAAAGGTAAAGAGCGTTTCATTGCATAATAGTTTCCATGGCTATACGAACCGAGCCGGGGGGGGGGGGGGGGTGTCACGAGAGGCCTTCCCCCATCCCAATAATTTTGCTGATATATAGAATATTATCATTTTAAATAAGTAACTATATACATATTTAATATTCCATCTGGTTTGGTCCATTTCCATTTAGTTGGGTCCATTTAGGTTTCCATTTGGGTAAATTAATGTGTAATTGTAATTGTATTTAAAATGTCTCCAAAATAACGGCCCCTTTTAAATTATAGTTTAAGCAGTAAATGACTAAAATAAGCTGTTATAATTATTTTGTAAGATTTTTGCTTATGGAAAATTAAAAAAAAAATGTTTAGATTGCAAATTGATTCCAGGCTAGTTTATTAATTGCTATAAATTTTTATCTATTCTGAGCGGAGCTAAAATCTCATTTTTATTACTATATAATATTTATTATAGTAGATTGGGTTTCAGTATTAGTGGCAGGCCGTTAATTAAGCCGCTCTTCATTGTTTTGTTCTCCAATTTTTTCATAGAAGTTGAAAAAAAAAAACACCTTTTATTTGCAAATAATTAACTAAAGGGGACGACCATTTGATTCTGAGGGGGCTGGCAATTTTTTTTTCGAGACAGATTATTCATTTTCATGCCAGTCAAGGACAGATTATTTATTTTCAAGATTATCAAGACAGATTATTTATTTCCTTCTTTGGGAGGTCAACATTACCGCTACATTGCCAAAAATTTCAACTCATTACCGCTACATTTTTTCAGATTTTCGACCGATCATTACCGCTACATTTTTCTGACCAAAAACAACTCATTACCGCTACATATTGAATCAGCCAAAAATAACCCATTACCGATACATATATCTATTTACCCAGGTATTCGGTACATGAGTTCTAATCAACAGAATTTGAACAGTGGTTGAAAGTTTTCTTTGGCTGGGTTTTTGGATCCTCGAGAAGCTGAAGAGTGCTTTGAACGGTCATTTATAGAATTTTATCTATGAACAGTGCTTGATTTCAATTTTTTTGGTGTGTTTTATGAAACAAAATTGATTTTAATTAAAAAAAAAAACATCTTGTTCAAAGTCTTACTTTTACCTACCCGTGGTGAGCAGGGGAAACAGGTCTTATGCATGTATAGGTTGTACTGTACACGCATAAGTGGCTGGTTAACGAAAGAGGCAATGTAGCGGTAATGTATACTTTTTTATGTAGCGGTAATGTAAGTTTTTTTGTAGCGGTAATGACTATGTAGCGGTAATGAAAATTTTGAAAATGTAGCGGTAATGATACGCACCCCCTTCTTTGTCTTCCGGTACCTTGATCAATATTGATCAATACCAATTAACAAGTGGACATTTATTATTAAGGTCTTCCGTTTCCAACGGAAGACCTTCTACTGATTGTGAAGATTAAGATTATTAAGGTCTTCCGTCTTCAGCGGAAGACCTTCTTGTTATTCTTAGGTTTCTTTTCCACTATTTTTATTATTATGTCGCCCCGAACGAAGTCGGGGACGACATATTGATATTGTACGCATGTTTTTTTTATCCAGGCTGTTTCTCGGAGATGGCTGGGGCAATCTTCCTGAAACTTTCCTCAAAGGACGATCACTGGTTGTAGTTGTGCAGTGAGGTCGTTCAGTTCCAATATGTCTACCGTTGCCATGGAAACCTGTAAAAAACGACGAATTTTGTCCGAGAGTGTTCTCTCTGGTCCCTTAAACGTTCGTCATGAAACTTTTTTTATTTTAATGATTAGTATCTGTAGTTGTGCGCCATGCATTTAAAATTTTCAAAAAATCGATTATTGCCATGGAAACCAGGGGAATGTTAAAATTCTTTAATTTCGATTTTCTCAATAACTACTCAAGCAATCGTTTTGAAACTTTCAATGTTAATTCCTTGCAATGTGTCAAAGTGATTTTTAC
>NW_026933118.1:0-5388 GCF_032062105.1 Saccostrea cuccullata
TATTAAAGTCATTCACGTTTATCATTAAGCTTTGTTGTTAGAAACGTCTTCTAGTAAACTATCCAAATAGGAAATCGCAGTTTCATACACTGTGGAATCTTTAATCTCAAGCTCACAGGGATATATACCGACATATACCGGCATATGAGTGAAAATAAATAATATTAACTAATAAAAGTCGTCGATATATCTAAATATTGATTTGAAGGCCACATCAAGTTTATTATTCTTTTCACGTACATGATTTAGAATACATTTTGCATCATAGGAACACAAAAATTAGAAATATGAGTATATAACACCGACATGAGGATATAACACCGATTTTCATAACTTTTCAGTGGTTGTCTGTCGCATATAGAACAAAGTATACAATTATGTTTTAAATTTTCAAGGCCTTAGTGAAACTAGCCCCGGAATGCATGCAGCTTAGATATATAGCTTGGTGGATATATCTTATCGTGTGCATGAAGTTCTAGCCGGTAAGGGTGTTTGAATGATGTATAAACTGTACGTGTACTTAAAAAAAGAGGGCTTTATATTCTAGCAGCTTTAGCGCGGACAACGGCATGTTAGTTTATGAATACCACTGTAAAATAATTATAAATAAAATATACAGCACCGAAATGTGTAGCGCTCATTCATGAATACATTAATAACTGAATGCCGAGTGATCGCAGTAAATTTTGAACTAATTTCTTGGTTCTGCTTACTCGCAAACGATCGGGTGCTGATGTTCATATCAGCTTCCGAAAATCAACTTGACGTCACAAATAACAAAAATAAACAACACAGCTGACGCAATACCTATTTATGTATTATACATATATTACAGTATCGTAGAAAAAACATGAATGAAAAATAAAAGATAAAAAGTAATTGGTATCAAGAATAGGATTATACATGTAATAAATGGTTAATTATTTTGATACCATTCTTAAAGCGAGGGAAAACATTAAACTCAAAAAGTCAACATTCATTATAATCTAATTATAAATATATCAGTATTAATGAAACATAAAATTTACATTTTGTATCTTATCATTGTTACAGTCAGTTTTAGAACCTAAAAATTTTATTTTTATGGAGAAAAATAAAAATTATTTCAGTATGCCCCATGACAAAAATATTGCAAAATAATTCTTCCTCCTTATTGTACTCTTGCACAGAAAAGTTTCCATAGTTACCATGGTCTCAAGTACCCAGAAATGAATAAACGTATTCCAAACATTTTGATCGTGGGAAGCCCAATTACCTTAGAGAAGCTGGCCTGACAGCGGGTTTCCGACGACACTATAAAACGTGCAATAGGACAACTTACTAGCACTAAAAAAAAATAAATTTTGAGACTTACTTACAACTATTTTCATTTGTTTGTAATTAAGTTTAAACTATCTCCCGATATCTTATCTTATATTTTTTTAATGTTGATTGCTTAAAAGTTTGACTTACCTCTCGATATCGTATCAGGTAAATGAGATTCTCTCGAATATTGTTCATTGTCTCATTTAAGGTATGTAATTCCTCTGTTAATTTCAAATTTTCTTTCCTTATTGTTTGGTGCCATTCCTCTGACTTCTGTCTTACATCGTTAAGCCTTTTCTGCATGTTCCAAGTGCTGTTTTTGTTGTCAATGACACCCATCACCAAATTCTGAATTGTTTGCACCATCGAGAATCGAACTAAACTTTCTTGATTAAGAATGTCCCGTAAAACATTGGAAAATCTACCAGATGTGGTATCAGGAAACGGATTGTTGTCCATTAAGGTTTTGTCTGTGAGGGACTGGGTACTAGGTATCTCATTTGAACACATAATATACATAACTATAAGTGGAAACATCATTGTTTTTAAGATGTTTCAATACAGTAGAGAGTGCAAATTGATAGGATGACAGAAAAAGTTACCAATATGTATATCAGCAAATCAGTTGCAAAAGGATAATTCTCAGAATCTCATCTGTTTCTAGTTTATTTTTGACGCAAATATTGTCTTTTTTATTCGTGGAATTCGGTTAGCATAAGCCAAAAGAAGGAATATGATGACAAAAAAGGAAATATTGAGTTTGACGCTGTCATTACATCGAATATATCTCAACAAACTATGCAAAAGGTGGTTATTATCTTCTTGGAGTTAACTGTCTTCTAAGGATTACTAAAAACGAGCAACACCGTATATCCTATGTGTCGGGTCTATTAAGGATTTCCATCCCTAATAGGACCAACTTTCCTACCCGTCAAGTAAATAATACTCTGATACCATATTAAAGTATTTTATAGTAGAAAAGGATTGACCGCGAGAAAGTTTCAAAAATGTCATTAATTAAGCAGTGGTTAATTGACAAATATTGCATTGAAGTCTATGGGGAAAAGGATTTTTTTTCAAAATAAAAATTCAAAAAATTTTAATATCAATAAATCCTGCGGTTGAAAGATGCATTGAAACATTAAAAATAGAATGACAATTTAAAACAATTTTTTAACCAGCTAATTTTTTTAATTGAATTTTTTTTATTAATTAAAAAAGGGGAGATAACTCTTACCAAAATTCAAGGTCATAAATTAGAACACATCCCACTATATATCTAATAGTAATATATGGGAAGTATGTCTAAATAAACTGGGTTTTCAATGCCTACATATCTGTTATGTATTCAATTTCATTGAATTTGTTCCTATTAAATCATATAAAGCACTTTAAATAAACAACTCTACGAACAATAAAATTTGTCAAAATTTCAGGACGACTTGTCCCTTCTCCAAGAAGAAAAAAGAAGTCATAAAAACAAAGGAAAGAAAGAAACAGGAATGGTCTAGCACTACTACTAAAAAAGTAAACATTATAAACTAAATATTTACAGTGTTACATTTTTATTTGAAGTTTGTAATCTGTTGTATAGAAAAAAAAAACCGGAGTGCTGGGAAATGTGTATTGTGTATCGGATGTACTCCAGTGCTTAGTAGTCATCTGTTTATAATTTCTTATTCATATAACTTTTTTTTTGTCGAAATATAGAATTCGATTAACATATATCCAGCAATCTTGCGTCATTTCTAACATTGTCTTTAATCAGAAATACAGTTTATGTCGCAATGCCAATATTTCGAATGTCTGCAAGTTCTAATGAACCCAAGTTAAAGTGATTTTAGAACACTTTCACAATAGACAACATTAAAAGTAAACAAAATAAATTGATCCGTTACATAGATTTTTATTGAAGAAATCATCACTTTTTTAATGTTGTCTAATATGTACCAAAATCACGGATAGAAAATCTATAAAACCTTTCTGCATTTTTGTTATTTAAAGTAGTTATTAAATATACAATATGAAGGGAACGGAGTTGTGAGATTGTCAATTTTTTTTAAATCAAAGTTTAATGCATAAAAATTGTAACCAAAACCCACCCCTAAAATACACGCTGAGGGAAGATTTATTTAAAATGGTTATATTGAGCGGGAAAGCAACATAAAATCCGTAATTAAGAGTGTATATAATTCAATAACAAAAATCGGTTTAACCACATACCGATGCATAATTAAGTAAAAACAGATGTTCATGTAATTTACAATTATATAACAACACTGTACATATGTTAACTTATCTTTGTGACGTAATTAGTTTTGCTATAATTGACAGAGTACAAGTAGTAGATCCAAAGGAGACAATAGTTACAAAAATGAAATTAAGAAGTACAAGACAATTGACTATGGCGGCCATCCTTTGCCAGTGCATGGGAAGAAAAATATATCAAAATCGGAGTTACAAATTCCTAAGTGCCTAAAAAAGGTCCACATCTTACCAGTAACATTGAGTTGAAGATGTTAGAGCTATTCTGGTTTTAGTTACTACTTATTTGAAATTCTTGATAATAACTGTGAATTGCTGAGTATGAAAGATGAGACCCACTAGTGAGTTAAAATCACAAAAGAGAGCTGAAAGAATGCCGTTCCCCTCTGAAGCTTTAAACCCATTCAGTGTACCATTCCTCCTTGGTATTGAGATTTTAAACTCCATAGTAATAGGAATGGACAGAAGAGTCAAAAAACAAGATAAAGAAACTAGAACTTAGCTGGTTGCAAAGCAACGAGTTGTTCCCCGTCGGAATTCCGGAGAGGACGAAGTGACCTTGAGTAAAGGACATGAAACATTCAAAGGTTAAAAACAATCTTGTAGGTTTATCAACTTGAAATGTTTCAAGAGTAGAAAGACAGTAAAGGAATGTAAAGTCCTCCTGCCAGTGACCTTAAACTCTGTTTTGATCATTTTGATAAAGATTTTAAGGATAAGGAAATCATTTTTTGAAAAAAAATAACTGGTTTCTTAAGAATGCATGGCATTATTTCTTACGTAAAAAACAAAACAACAATTCAATAGTACTGTTTTATTTGAAATCCGAAATATCAATTGCTTAGATGATGTCTATTTTTTTAAAAGTACTGGGAGCAGATTATGATTAGTAAAAACATATTTGTCTTTTAGTCATAAAAGTGTAGAAAGTGCGAAAATATGTTTTTTAAGCGGAAGCCGCCTATTTCATTTGCTTTAATGACTTTAAGATCTCAGGTCAATTTTGCCCCCGTTCATGGTACTCCAAACGAATGGATCTTAAACTAAAGGCATACAACCTGCTTCTCATATTCGACTCCCTTCCAAATCTTTAATGTTATTATCAAATCAAAAGCGAGTATTATGATTAAATTAGTTCTATTACAATTAATTTTGATTAGTGAAAAGGTCCAATAAAAATAATACCCTAAAAATAGAACTTATGGTTACTTGAGTACTCCTGATACATTTGAGAGAAGAAAAGCTTTTTTGTGGTCCCCGTTTTAAGTCTCGACAAGCCCTTTACTCGAACATCAATATGAGCTTTTGAAATCAACCTATATCAGATTGAAAATATCTATCATATAATACATTGAAGGGATGCAATTTTTCTATATTTAAGTCGAATGCTTTAGAAATATACACGTTATATATCGAATATCTTGTAAACAATCAAATTTAGAATATTCTTAAAAGAATCATTGTTGAGAGTCTACTTGAAGTGGTTGTACGTGAATTCTCTATTTTTTACTGGAAGACATTAGCTTATTTGTCAGAAGCAAACTGTGGTAATTATAGGAACAATTTACACAACATTTCAAAGTAGATATTTCAATGTTGAGGAAGTATGAAACGTAGACGCTCTAATGAAGGGTGGCTGGTAGGTTTAATATGAAACAGGAATAGAATAAATAAAATAAATGTTTTGAAATAACTCCTTGCAATATTGTGATTGACTTAGTTAAATATAACTCTTTTCTCATGATATTTAAATTTGGTTGACTTATTAAAAAGGTCAGGTAAAGATACACCCCTTTATTAATCCTGTCGTTATCTTTT
>NW_026933119.1:0-5393 GCF_032062105.1 Saccostrea cuccullata
GGCTAAATGAAATAATGAAAGTTATTTTTATAAAGTATTTATACTTACTTAGTCTTCTTCGTGCTTTGAGCACATGAGGCCTGCTCAGAGGACCTCCATCTCTGTCTGTCTGCTGGCATTGACTGCACCATGTCCCATGTCCATCTCCGGTCTTTCATTTCTTTTTCCATTGATCGTCTTCATGTCTCCTTTGGTTTCCCTCTGTCTCTCTTTCCTAGAGGAGTCCATCTTAAGGCTACCCTTGGTTTATCTGATGATTTCACTCTCATGACATGGCTATAATCCATTTCCATCGTTTCTCTTTATTCTGGTCAGATATGGCAGCCGAGTGCGTTCTTTCATACAGCTCCTCATTATTAATCTTGTTCGGCCAGAATATCTTGACCATTCTACGGAGACATCTTGTTTGGAGGTATCTAAACTTTGAGTGATGTTGTTTGTTACCTTCCATGTCTCAGATCCATAGAGGAGGACTCCATAAAGTATTGATAGGGTGTGAGGTGAATTTGCATGCATAAACTGAAAAAAATAATTGTTTTAGCTTGAATTGTGCATACTGTATAGAAGCATATTTTGTCAAAAATCGCAATACAAATGTATTTTGCAATCAAAACATATAGCCACGTTTATTTTATATTATAAGATTGATTCAAAATGAAATGTCAGAAAGTTTTTATAAGGATAACGTTGCCCATTGTTCCTTCTTTAAGCACTATTTTATGAAGTGAAAAATTACAATACAATCTTACAAAACAAAATAACATTTTTGAAAATATATTGGCCTTTTACGAAAGACTTCGAGGCAGTTTTCGTTTTTTTTTGTGTTGCACAGAGTACAAAAACCGTAAACTTATATTTTATAAAAACATGTGTACTTAAATCAGTTCCTGATCCCTCATTTGCTTATTGTGATTTATCTTTTACGTGAACAATAATTTACATAACTTTTGTTCCTTTTAAATTTTAATCTTTCCATTAAAACAATTAAGTATCAAAGAGCAATATCTCTTGCTCCCTTTCGGGATACATATATAGGATTCCTCTATCTCACTTATTTAGCGTGTGTCATCTTATCAAACTATCCAATGAGACGGGCTGCTAACCTTAAGTGCAGGTTTGAGGTCGAGAATGTTAACTTCCTTTCAGATTCCTTGTTGAGACACTTGATCTTTTTCGCAACTGCAATGACTACTTGATAAATTCTAACACTTAGATTCTTAAGAAATAAAAGATGTCATATATTCTGAGTGTTACATTTCAAAACTTCTCTTGATGAGTGCTGTCTCCTTCTAACTCTTTTGTTGAAACTTATGTTATAGAGATACCTAAATTCACTTAATTCTTTTTTTAAAGTCTATTTTGTTATTCACGTTAAGGAAGAGAAAAAGAGAGATAACACAGAATTTGAAGATAGATATTAATGATGAAAAGTCCATTGACATAATACATATAAACAGTGAAAACATAGGCCTTTAGAACATCAGAGTTGAAATCAGATCAAGTGCATTGAGCAGTGACCATCTCCTGTCAAATTCAGGGTGTTCTATGTAAAGGGGGTAATTTGTTGTCAATTCAATATGACATTCGACATTTTCTTGGCCACTGCATTGTTCAATTTTCCATTTACAAGAAATATCTCAGTATGTATGTTTATAATCTTTATATCAATTTCTTATGACTATGCTAAATAATAAACTCATTCTACTATCGCCAAGCCCATAACAAATCAAAAAAATATAAATAGTACAAAATGACTTATAATAAAATAAAATTTGAATTATTACTTATCTGTGAAATGAAAATGAAATTTTGGGAATTAAAATTGAAGTCGGTTCAAAGTGTTGTCATAATAGATGACACCATTTCTTACAATTGACCTCAGCCTTTCCAACGGCGACAAATATAAATGTTGAAATCTCCAATGAATTAAACTGTTGAGGGGAATAAAAAAACTTTCGTCTTTGATAATTGAGAGAGAAAAAGAATATAGTTTACACAATAAATATGTACTTTCCTCCGTCGACAAAGCAGGTAATAACATATCATTGTTTATAAGGCTCGTTTTTGAAATAATATTTTTGAAGAAATTACTTTATTTCAATAATTAATAATCCAACTTATGTCTTTAGTTTCTTTTCTAATGAAGTTGATGATGTTAATGAAATTTGGATACTTTACACTCCATGGAACTTTCAGAAAATTTGAATACACAAAAGACTTTCGACATCATAAAAAACTACTTCAATTAAAATGAAATTCATCAATTTATATACTTTCTCATTGATCATCTGCAATCTTATTATGTTAAAATACATTCCGATAATACACTCAAGTACTCTAATGTAGATATTTAAAATATATTTTGATTTTCTAATAGACAACATCTTTTTTGGTTTTCCAACTTCTAACAAGCTACTTTAATTTCAGTGGGTCCTATTTGTGTTCCATCTTATCAGACAGCTTTTTGCATGCCTGGGAAGCAGTATTTATTTCTATATGACAAGCAAAAGTCTTTTGCTATGGCTTTAATTCAACAATTGCGTACATCGACAACGTTTTATCAAGGTTTATTTTCATTTCTGCACAGATTTCATATATCCCACTGAATTTCAAATAAAAAAAAAGCACCACAAAGTTTGGCGCATTTTCTCCTTATACTAATATTTGGATGTATTGCTGGAAAGAAAAAACATTGATGGCAGACTGACAACGAAACTATATGATGACTTAAGCATTTCTATCGTCATTATTTTTAAATTTATGTTGCATTATTTTCTCAATCAATTGCATATAGCATTTGTCTCCCAGTTGATTGAATACTGAAGAGCTTGTCTTACGCATGAACAATTTCTAAAAGTTAAAATTAAGCATTCTGTTGACAAGTAAGTTGAAGATACAAGGATGATTTCGATCTCAGTTTAAGTCAACAACTCTAAAATTCTATAACGATTTTTGAGAGGTGTCAAGTAGTCACGAAGTATAAAAAATAAATGGAGCGTGGAGAAAGGATCATTCTATCGCCGACGCAAACATTTGTTGATGAATGAAGAGGGACGTTTGTATAACGGTGAAAATCATTTGAAATCGTGTCTTTAAAAACAGTGAAAGAGCAGAATGAAGCAAAATTGAGAATAATCGCAGACCAAAATCTAAAAACATTGACTCGATTGTCTGAGAAGCTGTAATTGAAAAGTCCTAACACGAGGATTATAAAATGCAACTTATCTATAACCAAGAGAGAATTATAAGTTTAAGCAGGGGACCACAATTCTAAATAACATTTTGGATAGACAGGGCTTGGACTCAACCGACGAAATTTAGACTATCCAATTACAGTTGACGCCAATGCTGCGAAACTACGTAGAATTGTTGTTTTAGGATGCGGGTATTTTAATACAAGCCTTACAAGTACTGACAAAGATCTTGAGCGTTCGACAAATCGAGCTTTTTTCGAGGCTTTGCAAAAGGGATAATATTGGAGCAAGAATCAGTCAAACTGACTGAGCAGCAAAGACCAACGAAATGGATTCTTTTTTAGGCAACCATAGTTGCTGCATATGAAATAAAAATTAAAGGGAGATTCTGTTGTTTTCAAGTAATCAATTAATAAAAGACCTAGCAAAATGAGGGAAACTATAATGGTTGATACCATGACATTGTTTGTTGTTTTATACAAATTGATGGGCCATAATTTTCACACAAAATCATCTACGGATTTTTTTTAATCATCCGATCGGTTGTGACCAGCAGAGGATGCTTACTCCTCTATGGCACCCGATCTAATCTGTTTTTAGAGTCCAGTATCAACTCTGATCATAGTTTGTATTGTTTAAATGAACTTTTGAGAATGATCATTATTCTTTATTATCACTTTTTAAAAGTCGTACATATACTTATACAAAAGTCTTGTCAGTTTACAATTACAGTGTCATGGATCTCCACTTACTGATAGTAAAACATGAGTGGACGAGTGTCCAAAAGAAAACAAAGTACTCTAAATTTTGCACTTGAACTTAAGTTGGGTTTTTTTTCGAGAAGAGGGGGTCCTTAAAATATACACTTCGTTTTAGCAGTAAAGTCAAAATATGCAGTAAGTCAACTTCTGGATTACCATCTAACACTTGATGTGCAGTCAAATAAACTAAAACTACATCTTTAATTAAATAATTTGATGTGATTGTGATTTTTTTTCATTTCATTTTTGGTGATCAGATGTACCGAACAATATTAAAAAATGGAGAACATTTATTTTAGATTTTACTTCGTATGGTTGTTACTCGATAGCCATCTTGTCAGTTGTCAGCAGATGCATGCATCTATTCATAATGACTTAAATATACTTGACCAAGCCTTCAAGGAACAAATACTAAGCATCGCAAGGAAATCTATGGTAGAAGGTTTCGATAAACTTGTTAGAGACCTCGAAAAGAAGTTTGAAGATCTAGGAATTGATGTAAGACAAAGGGTTGCTGAACTCAGTGGGGAAATTTATAATTTAAAGGAAAATTTAATAAGACAGGGAATTACGCTAGAAAAACCGCCATTAAGTTTCACTTATCATAGTGATGGAAGTCCTCAATTGTCATCAAAACTGGATTCTTTGGAAGACAAAATAGAAAAATCAGTGAAACAAAGCAACGGCGAAACTAAACTGCTGAAAAGAAAACTTGATATTCTTGAAAATGAAAATAAAACTTTGTCGTCACGACTGGATGCAACACAGATGATCATTATGGAAATGGCTCCATTGTCATCAAATGGAACAAGAAATTCGTATGATTTTTTCCCTGAAGATGTTCTTCAAAAGATTGATAATGTGGATAGCAGACTTCACAATCTTAATCAAACTATTTCCAACACATCTGTTAAAATGTATGAAGAGATAGGAGCATTTCATTCTGAAGTAAGTTCTTTAAAAGTATCCGTTAAAACAGTTAATGTTAGTGTTAACTCAGCTTTAGAGAAATCAAACAAAACCACAGAAGGACTTGCAGGGCTGACAAAATACGTTAGGCTCAATGTGACCGAAAAAATTAAGACAACATATCTCAAACGAAATACAGAACGTGTTGACAAACGTCGATGAAGTGAGAAACTTGAGCAAACTGCAAACAATTTCTATACGCGACCTAAAACAGAACGATGGAAAATTGGAAGTACATGTAAGACGACTAAGTCAAAAAGGGCAAATCATAATGAGCAAATTAACTGCCCTAGATAACGAATACAACACAACAATGTCTGACTTCGTAAATGTCAAAAATAAACAGAAAAATATTTCTTCCGAAATGGCGGGTAATATGTTTCAAATTTCAGAAATCAAAGACTCATTGAATGAAATGAAGGAATATATGTTGAACCTTGAAAACAAGGTATTTGAAAATTTAACTGAT
>NW_026933120.1:0-27500 GCF_032062105.1 Saccostrea cuccullata
AATATAAAGTTTAAATTGAATAAAGAAGGTTAGGTCACTATGCTAAGTTCTAAAACAAATGGCTTGAACATGGAAATAAGGTCAGACTGAGGTTAACTTGCTCAGAGGTATATCATCGATTATACCGGTGTATATGAAATTTTGTATTCTAGTATGAAATTAATAAAAAGTCATTACTGTCCAAAAAGACAGAATGTCACCTGCACGAAGAAAAAAAAATAATGATATGTAGATTTGGATTCAGTATTAATAGAAAGTCAGATTAGGGTATATTTACTATGGTTTTTGGTCTGCAGATTTGAAGAGTTACTGCGAAGAGGATGCTAAAAACATGCTAAGAGTAATCACAATGTTGGAAATCAAAAAAGACCAGAAGGCGAAAAAATCAATGGAAGAAGTCACATGCTTCCAGTCACATGTCTCTTCAGGGCTGTCATCCTTATACTGTGTGTTTTCGAGATTTTCTTTGTGTTTTGATTCTAAAACGACTAATTCAGTTACCCTCGCTTTTTTACATCTCAGTTTTCTTTGAAGTCGGACGATCTTTATCAAACATTTAGGAATTTCTTCTTCCTCATCTCTATGATGAAGGCGGAGCTGGAAAGCTGAAATAATAAGGGCTATTACTCCGTATATCAACTGAACGATCAAGTACATCGCTATAATTGGAGTGTGATTGGATGTAGTTGGCAACAGCGTGGAAATAATGGTCAGAAAAACAGCAAAGGCCAAAAATACGGTCACACAAAATGACATTTTTTCTCCTGCATCGACTGGAATCACAAAAACTAGCATATTCAAAAATCCCAATAAAACGATGGGTAGAATTATATTTAATATATAATAAAGGGACTTTCGACGTAATTTGATGGTGAATTTGACTTCAGATTCACTATTCTCTTTACTTATCTCCGATGACGTGTCGATTATATCCCAAACTCCATTAGCCTCAAATTCGTAAAATTGGATTCCATTTGTTGATTTTGTAATTTCTATTTGATCTGCAAAATGACTCCATGTAACAAATTTGATGTCACATTTCTGTGTGTCGAATGGGAAATGCGTTATGTCCATGGAACAGCGACTTTCAAAAACGTTGAACGGCAACCAAAACACTAGTCCTTCATAATTGATTGACAGGTAGTAAAAGTTTCCTCCCAGCTCCTCGAACTTTTTAAATCCGTTCTTCAGTACAAGATCAGGCTTCCATATTTCATTCTACAAATGAAAATACATTTATATTATAAATTATGTCTGAACAATTTGAGATATAATTATTTTCCACATCAGAAAAAGATAAAGAATTTACTGGCCGGTCATTTGGTATTTCTGACTTTCAAAAATGATGTTATTACAGTTAAACGTTTTACCTTAATTTAGATCATGATATTCGTTCTTGAAGCCCAGGTGACATATCTGCTTTTAACAATTTAGAAAGTTTTGTTGTTTGCTATTTGCGAGGGAAGGACTTTTGACCAGTGTAACCTCTTAGATAGATATCTTTACATTATCTTTAAAGGCAATATAAAAAAAACCCCACAGTTTTTTTAACAGAATTAAGAGAAATGAAATTAATAAACTTTTACATGTTTTAGAGACCTATTGAAATCACTGTTTTTTTTATGTAGATCATTAGCATCAAAACATAAAAAAAAAAATATAGAAAAATCAGAGATAACTGCTTCTCCAATAAAAATTGAATTGATATTTGCAATCCTTTTTTGTTTTGAAATACATGATTGTACGCATGGATATATATAGAATATCACACTGCTGTTTTGATCTCGGCCCTGGTATAATCGGCCCAAGCCCGGAGGGCGCGGGCCGAGACCACCCGAGGGCTGATACCAGGGACGAGATCAAAATAGTGGTGTGATGTTGTTTATATCATATATCTAAAACCAAAGAAAAGAACAAATATTTTGATATTTTTTTTATCATTTTGTCATAACAAAATATTAGAGTTATCTTTCTTTATTTCCATGTTCCTGGAGATGTTGCTTGACGGTGAATAATCAAATAGAGACAGATTTGCCTGGTCTGGTCATTAAAAAGAACAGTCCTGGTGTTTTGAAACATTTCATTTCGAAGCACATTAGGTAACAAAGATTTAAAAGGTCCCAAACTCAAAAATATTCTACTTTCACTTTGGATCGAACCGGGGTTACAACTCCGTCAACGAATCGTTACAATTTGTAAACCTGAGATTTATAGTAAGTATTTGTTTTGTATACAATAAATATTTAATTAAAAATGGCACATTAAATGAAAACTTAGTATTGTCTTACTGTCAAAGCAAATAAACGTCCATTGTTTCAAAACATGACTTGTTGTTGTCCTAGAAGTAAACAAGAGTTACCTCTCTTACGTCACAAATGCTATCCTTTTTAAAAACAATTTTCTCAAAATTCTATTATGAAAAAATATTTTTTAAAGATTCTGATTAAATTTTTCGATATATAATGTTTCTCTTTAATACTTAAACATGAATTTTACTCTTAATTCACACAAATTAAATAGATATAATGATTTGAAATTTGACAGCCCCTTGTATCTTTACTTCCGAGGCGCTGTCTCGCCAAGTCCAAAACGCCTGTATCAGGGCTGATACACTACTAGGTATATGATATAAGCCAATATCATTACCTGTGTATTTAAAGGATACACGCGTCTCTCAATGACAATATCTAATAGTTTTGAGGGCAAAGTCTTGCAATGAACGATCTGTATGAATTCCCATGAGTTATTCTCGTAATTGCACCCAATCGTTGGTTTACCTTCTTTAGTATTTTTATGAAGCATAATTTAATCAAAAGCTTTGACATGAAAACAAGAACTCGCTTGCTGTGATCTGTCCGTACATTGACCACATTTTACCAAAAATATATTTTCATTTTCAATCCAACTTTGATTATATCCCATTGAAATATACATAAAAGAGATCACACATTCTGCACTTCTGTTTTATACTGGATACCAGAAAACGAATTTGGCGGTATTTTGAACTTTGATAAACGTAATGACAATAATGACGAGAGAGAGAGAGAGAGAGAGAGAGAGAGAGAGAGAGAGAGAGAGAGAGAGAGAGAGAGAGAGAGAGAGAGAGAGAGAGAGAACATATCGTTTTAATAAGTCTTAAAAGACATCCAGCGATTTTCGTCTCCTTAAAGGCATATTATATATTATGTTAGTCCCTCTTAGAAGATCAATGGAATCGATAATGTTTATCACTTTATAAATATTTGTACAGTTAATTCAATGTTATAAAGATTATGATGTGATTGTTTGCGATATTTTCTGAGTGTAACGAATCATCAAAGACCATTAATGTTTAAAGAGACTGACAGATTATTTATTTTCTTCTTTGTCTTACGTACCTTGAACGATTGATTCTAAAAGACTAATCATTTATATACCATAGGCGGATTCAGGAGGGGGGGGGCGTGTATAACTTCGTTCAAGCAAGAGGTCTGGGGCCGCCTTAAGGCTCCCAGTGGGTCCTGGGTGAAGCACTGGTGGAGGCCAAGGGAGGGAAATTCCCCCAGAATCTCTTGGGTTTTCGGGTATTTTAAGAATAAAACCAGGACAATTATACATGTAGTGGTATTGGTTATTATGTATCAAAGTATGACATTATTAATATTGGTCATGTCATACGATTTTCGTGGGTTTTTGTGTATTTTAAAGGCACAATTATGTACTTTACATAATTAATATTATATATTATGTTAGTCCCTTGGGTTTTTGTGTATTTTAAGAGTAAAACTAGGCACAAAAATATTGGTATTGTACTAAACTATGGCAATATTAAATGTTTATCACTTTGAAATTTTAGATATTTGTACAGCCACTTAATTTAATTTATCGGGAAGTATACTTCTTTGACAAGAAAATTTATCTTTTGTGGTGTTTAAGAATTGGCCTGTATTTAAAGTGATTCATCACATCTACTGGTACACATTGCCATGCTGATCAACTCTAAAGACCATTAAATGATTTTAAAGAGATTTAATTGGTTCTAAAATGGCGAGGGCTGTTCAATAAATAATGTCTGAACTATATGACGTAAATAAAAAGTTATTTTACAATACAGATATCATATGATTATATTAAACTTTACTTTCAACATTTTCAGATTATTTATTATTGAATCTTTACTGAATTTATAACAGTTTATGTGACCACTTTTCATCACATAGTTTCATCGTGAGAAGCTGGGAAACAAGGGCTTTTCGAGACACTGCATTATAAATAAATGGTAAAGAATCAGTAAACTAGAGTGAAAATAAAGGCTACATTAAAGCTGCTGTAAAACTTGTTAAAGATCCCAAAGAAATATTCACTGAAATACGTGTCATTTACAGCAAACCGATGCCTGTTTTATAGACAAATGAGCAGGTGGATTTCAATGATAAAAAATTATATAATGGACATCAAAAATGGGTACCCTCCTTGCCAACAAAAATTATAATAACTAATGTATTGTTTGTCAAATTTCAACAAATAATATTTGATGATGAATGATTGACTTTAAGACACATAACAAATTTGGTAGACATCATATCGGGAGTAGTTTACACTGTTTTTTTTTTTAGAAACGTTTGACAGTAAAAAAGCTTGGTACTCAAAGGTCACGCTATATTTTTGAAAAATGAGTGAAAAAGACAGCGTGTACGAAAGTCTTAACAATTATTTTAAAATATCAGTAATTGTAGTTATCCACGTTTGTTTTATATTCAAACAGATATTGGAACATGAATCTATTGCTTAAAATCATCAAAACAAAATTTACCATAAGATGTACATGATAAAAACGGCGAAGGTCTGACAAAAGCAAAGGTATGCAAGAGCACAAGGACAGATTTATATGCAATTTTCTTAAATATTAGTGGTATTGTTGTTCAAATTCGTATTCGGGGAGACAGTTTAATATCTGGAGGAGTCTGGAAAGCAATTTTTTTTTGCAAAAAGATTTAAAGGTTTATTAGAGGAAGGACCCAGAATCAGGAATTCACTACATTGAATTTCTTCATGACAGCGTCCAAACCCACATGCCCTGAAGAGTAAAAGGGTTTTCGGGATAAACAGAAAGTTAATGTTTTTTCACATTAACAATATTTGCCAGATCTTTGGCCATTTGACTTGTTTCTATTTCCAAACTTGAAAAAACACCTTTTTGAAGAAAAAAAACAAGTCCAGGAAATCATTGGATCTGCCATTTTCCAGTATACTAAGGGTCATACCAAAAAATTAGTTCTAAAAACAATCAGAAATTGGATAAAAAATGTTACAGACATGTGTTTGAATTAAAAGAGATTAATAAGTAAAATCATGAAGACTAAATCATTGAAAAGCATTGTTTGCTTCTTTCTGAGCACCAAGGAGATTATTTATTGAACAGCCCTCGTACTTAAGATAAAACCTTAATAGAGACTACGGCAAGAAATAATCCTCTGGCTCAATGGAAAAAAAAATCCCTGGTAGTACGTCCATGTCTTTTAATATCAGTTTAATCTGTGTGTGTATTTAATATTTTATAAATGTGCTATAATGCTATTATTCATTTTAAACTGAAAGAAGTGTAGGGGAGAATGCAATTTTGAAAGAAATAAAAACTTTAAATATACTTTAGTCCTTAAATTAGCAGTTAAAACTATTCAGACATTGATTATTATGACCATAAAAATAAAAACAATATAAATAAAATAAAAAATAAATAAATGAAATGAAATTCCAATACTAGTATTATCAACATTTTTCATCACTTCTGAAATTGTCATCAACATTTTCACATTTAAAATGGAAAAAAGCAATATGTTCTACAACGTATGCTAAATATATTGATAAAATGTATGTTTGCGTGAAACATATGAAAACTAGTGACATGTTCAATATACACGTGCTTTGATAAGTATCTTCGTTTTAAAACTGAGATGATTAGGAAGTTTTGCGTTTACTCAATCTAGACAAATAGCACACGGTGAGTGGGACAGTCGACAGGAGAATCGTATTCTTCCATGGTAAATATCACCACCTCTGATGTTTTAGGTCTGTGTTTCCTCTGTTCCCGCTCATTTGTATTATTTCAATAGACATTTGACTTTGTTTACTGTTCGCAATGTCCATATTTCTGTTTTAAAGCTACTCACTGTGATTCCTCATTGTTCAACTGACTGATGAATACAGGATGTTCACCCTGATAGTTAATATTAATTATTGATATTATTTGATGTTTAGAATCTTTGCCAATATAAAACTAAACCAATTAAAATTATATCGATCAGTATCTTAATTAAAATTTCCCTGGCCATTCGCTTTGTCTCTGGATTTGCTAGGCATTATTTTGTGGCACTACATGTTGGACAAAGTTTCTTTCCTCTTCACGGCTGATCCCGTTTGAACTTTTATTTTACACTTAATTTCTGTTCTCACATTTCAAAATAGGGATACATGTTGGACAAAGTTTCTTTCCTCTTCACGGCTAAACCCGTTTGAACTTTTATTTTACACTTAATTTCTGTTTTCACATTTCAAAATAGGGATAGTTACATAGAACAAAGGAACGCATCTCAAAGAAACAAAATAGTGATGCTTAATAAATGAGAAAGGTGAAGATTACGAACAATTATCGATCAAACAAAGTAAATTTAGATGACCAATCTCAAGTTAAAAAGTTTTTATTTATATAGGAAGCAATTCTAGATGATGTCAACATAGATGCAAATTTTGATATATTTTAGGATTGTCCATTCGCAGATCGTTCTATCATTTTTGAAGATTTGCGAGTTATGATAAACTCAAATATTAAGATATTTTATAAATGTTGTGTTAAACAGTAAAACTATACAACTTTATTTGACCACTTCCCATTATTACTCCTGTGCCACAAATTACCTGTGGAATGAAGATGGTGTCGGTGTTGTTATAAAGAACTACAGATACCTGTGGGATGAAGATTTTATAAAGAACTACAGATTACCTGTGGAATGAAGATGGTGTCGGTGTTGTTATATTGTGATGGCGTCCACCTCAGCAGCTGATCCGTCCATGACAACATCAGGTATCCCGTGGTAACCAGCTTCTCCTTGACCTCGCTGACCTCGTTAACACTACTCAGGTAAAAACTGACATCCAGAGGCACGGGGTGACTCTGAATTATCATTGGGCGGACTTTGGGGGAGTAATTAGAGAACAGGTCGCTAATCAATGTCTTTAGATTCTCGTTCGTTTGTGGAGTCACCAAATGAATTGACTGGAGAATAGTTATCAATATAATCCTCATTTTTCAATAAAGCGTCCGAGTCTAATCACGATACACAACTTAATAAATTATTTAAGAATTCTTCTTGATACATACAAAAATAAATTTAATCCATTTCTGTGCATTTCCACTGAGTAAGCTAGCTTGCCTCACACTTAAAGAACCGTTTGAATAATGATCGCAACGAGAAAAAGCAAGACACAATTTCACATAATTATTATAACGTCTTTCTTTTTAAATACCCTTGCACAGAGAGGGCTCTTTTATATCAATTCATTAAATCTCCTCTTGTCACTCGATTCCAAAACATTTCTACCCCAAAAACTTGAATAATCAGAGCGAATTTAACTTATAATCAAACTAAATTTTTTTTTAAAAGTCTATGACAGCTTTACAGAGATAATAAAGGAGTAACTATCTGCTTTACAATAAAATAGATTCCTAGTAAAAAAAAAAAGAAAAAGAAAGAAAACACGTCAAGAGGTTCATGCTCTACAAATACATATACAATCGGTTATATCCTTCAAGTAGTAAGAGTGACTTGCATCATTTATATTCTATAAATTTCACAAAAGCCCAATGAATAAGTGCATGTCATGACATTGTGGGGTTCAGTGATTGTTCAAGCCCAATAATTGAGTACAAAGCATTATTGACCTCGTAATCTGTGTTAAATATTTTTGTAAAACATAACTAGAGTTCAAGTTGATTGTACAATGAAACATATGGAGATAACGAACAGCATTAGAGATCAAAAGTCCATAAATCAATTCAAAATTGGAGCAGAGCAAACAGACCTCCAAACATCAGAGGTGAACTGTTCTCTGGTGCGCCGTAAGCCCTGTCACACCAAGCTGCGTTCACACGGAGTCATTACGGCGTTGTTAAATTTTTAAAATCGCCGTGGAATCGCAGGAAAATTGCACAATTTTCTGTAAAATTTTCACAATATGAAGATGTCACAGCGTCCCTACGGCGACGGACGCGAATTAAAAAAAAACGGCGTTCTACTGCGTTCCCAAGGAGATCTCTCGGCGATTGACTGCTCTTCCGCGGAGTTTTCGCGGCGAGTTAAGAGTTTTCACCTCGTGTTCACGGCGTTCTCACTGCGCTGACTGCGTTCATAATACGTTCACAATGCGTTCTATACTCATTTATATATATTCAGAAGGAATGTAAAACATTTTTTTTTAAAGATTCAAGTTACAAGATGAGAAGACTTCTAATCATGCCAAGAAATATTTATAATAATTAAAAAATATCTATTTAACTAACTTAGTACTTAATTATTAATAGTTCTATGATTAAACTCCTTTTTTACAATTTTATCGGTTCGGATGTGTTGTTATATTTTCTTTGATTTTTTTTTAAAAACACACTGAAAAGTTTTCTAAAATAAAGTGAAGCAACAGAACAAGTTCTGGTGTAAATTTTTTGTCCCTTAAATGCTCCTAGTGCAACAAATACGTTAGAATTATTGCTGATCAAATATGATCCCACTGCTCTTTTGTGTGCTGGCTGACAACGTTCTAACAACGCCATGAAAGCGCATTGTGAACGCCAACGGACGCTGTGGAAACGCCATGGGAGCGCAATGATCGCAGTGACAACTCCGTGCTGTCCCGTGTAATCTCAGTCGAAAAAATCACAAGACGATAAATCTCATTAGAAGCGCCGTAAAAACGCGATAGAAACGCAGTGACATCTCCTCGGACTCCGCAATCTTATCTCCGTGGAAGAGCAGTCTAAATCACTGCGTTCGTAAAACATCGTGTGCGTCTTCATCGGCGTTTATTATATGGAGAAAAACTTTGTTATAAAATCTCACCGTGCTGCTACGGCGATCAAAATTATTTCTACTGACGTGCAATGAATCAGACCGCGATCACACGGCGCGTACTTTGTGCATGTCAAAAAGTGATCGCCGTAGCAAGAGGCATTAGTTAAAAAATCAATAATTAATTTATTACGGAAAGTGTGTTAAATTACCGCGTTATCACGGCGCTGTAAAGACAAGTACATGTTTACAAATCGGCGTTTTGCATTTTTTAAGGACGCCGTGCAGTCGCCGTGAGGACGCAGCCCTGGTGTGACAGGGGTTTAACGTCACCAAACGACGCCATTTTTCGTCTTTCCCATTTCGATCACTCGAGAAACTGCCAAAAATTAAGTGAATGTCTTGAATTAAAAAAAAAAACACGACACAATAGATAATGAATTAAAAATAGGATAATTTTTATCCAATCTTATCTATTTCGAAACAATACGCGTGTATTCTCCGACGAAACCCTGATTTTTTTTTTATCGTACGCCGTAGGACCGTGCCCTGTGAACATTCAAACATAATAAAAGCTTTGGTTTTTTTTTTTATTAATATTTTATTTAAAAAAAGATGCATTCAAATTTAATAAATGTCTTGTGTCGTTAAAAAAAAAATAATACAAAATAGATATCATACATAGCAAATGATAATCGATGCTGAAAAGACACAAGAAACAGTAAGTTTGATGATAAAAAGTTTAAAAAATCAATATTCAGTTAATTTGCAATTTGATCAAAAACATTCCAGAAAGATGTGTTAAATTATGCCTGTGACATACTAAAGACAAGTACATGTTTACAAATGAATCACTATTTAAACTATTTAAAGGAACATGGACACAGTTTCAGCTGAAATTTTTCAATTCTTTTCTCCATTTTTTATGCTTACAAATACTGGTTTCTGACTAGATGAAATGTTCAAAGTACATCTGCGTATATGTCATATACATATTGGTGGGTGTAAGAGATTTAAAAGACCATTTTTTTTTTTCCTCATCACAATATATATATTTTACGTGTGTTTATATTCCAAATCATATTGACAGTATATACTCAAGGTGAAAAGCACAAGTATGAAAAGAATCAATTTTTTTTTTCCGCCTCTCAAAATTATTATAGAACAATGATTTTAGTCATAATTTTTACACAATAAAAG
Organism: Saccostrea cuccullata; assembly: GCF_032062105.1. NCBI lineage: Eukaryota > Metazoa > Mollusca > Bivalvia > Ostreida > Ostreidae > Saccostrea > Saccostrea cuccullata. Next base: position 10,239 of record NW_026933120.1, read on the forward strand.
ACTAGAAGAAATTTTCAAATGCCAGATTAATAATAAGGGATTAAAGTTTCTAAATATATCAAATGACTATGATTTTTCAAACAAGCTAGAACTGTATTAGCTTTTATAAGCTTTTAATCTGAGTGCAGAGATTTGAGCCAAAAATCCGTAAAACTATTTTTTTTCTCTCTTAGTAAACAATAAAGACTTTTTGCTTTTGTATCATTTTGTATCTTATGCGACAACTGTACTATATGTGAAAAATTTAAATATAGTTTATAAGCATATACAAATATATATATTTGCGTATATGTCTTATATATTTAGGTGGGTGTAAGAGATTTAAAAGACCATATTTTTCTTTCCTCATCACAATTGTAGAACTTTAAATAGAAATGGTAAACCGCGTTTGAAAACTAGCAGGAACTATATTTTAGCCAATATCCAAAATTATTTAGTTATAAGAAATTTTCAACAGATTAATTGGTATATATCAAATGTTGATTTTTAGGCCTTTATGATAGCTTTTATCTTTTTATTCAGAAAGCCAAAAAAAAACATTTTTTTCTCTTAGTAAACAATAAAGACTTTTTGCTTTTGTATCATTTTGTATCTTTATGCGACAACTGTACTATATGTGAAAATAAGAAAAATTTAAATATAGGAAGCATATAAAAGTAATTTTTCTAAAATTTATTAATGTCCAGGAAAAAGGTATATGTCAATTTGGTTATATCATGACCTTGCTCTTTTTATATAAAACATTCCATCTTTTGAGATACAAGTAGGGATCGCATAATTGGCAACAGTAATTTTTCATTATTAATATCCAGGAAAAAGGTTATGACCTTGACCTGACCTTGCCTCTTATATGATTCTGTGAAAATTTCATTGATTTTTAAATACAATAAATATGAGAAGAATGCTACCTTAAGGTATTTTCAATGATTAAATATTATCAATTTTTTTTATTTCAGTTGTCAAGATACAAGACAGATTTAGAGCTACAAACCTTAACTATGTTAATTTAATTTAATCAATATTTTGTTATGTAAAGTGAGATTACATACTTGGACTGGACATCAGTCATGGCCTATAAACCTTGCATGGTTATGTTAACAAGGCCCATGCCAAGTTTTTGTTTACATTCATGTAGGTTAAATATACTACTATTAGTACTATATATTCGTTCAAAGAAGATTTTTTTCGATAAAGTAGATAATTTATAGTGATTTGCTGAATCTCGTTTGTTGTAAATATGATATTTTCTATATGTAAACAAAAACAAAGCACGAGCCTTGTTTACATTATGAAGAATATTTAAGCTCTGTATCTCCTTTGATAATCAACAAAAGATGTTCAAATTTTTGATGATCATGTCAATTACCCAAGTAAGGATTTTAAACATTGAAATTGGTTAAAAAGAAAATCAGTTGAAACTGTGTCCGATTCCCTTAAATCAATTCGTTTAAAGTAATTATTTCGTAAGTCCTATGGTCGATACAATGACCTGTCAGCAAATACAGTTTATCATTGAGTCAAATGCAGAATGACGTTTTTCATTCTAATTGTTAGTCCATTATTCATAAATGAATTGACGACGGATTTTCCGTAATTTTCCGATCATGACGAGGAGCGTACGGCGGGTGTGACCGGTCGGCAGGGGATGCTCACTCCTCCATCCTCCATGTTTTGGATATCTGGAAATTTTAGCGAGACGCAAATTTAGCGATCTCTGTATTTTATTTTTGTAATTTTGGATGTATGTACAAATCAATTTATTATTGCGATATTCAATTTTAGCGACCTCCTACTTCGCTAATGTTTTGCTTAAATTTGATTTAAGGACTTTTGATTTTTGATATATGGACATTTAATCTTTGATACTGTTCGTTATCTCCATATGTTTCATCCACAAGCACTCGACGTAAAATACTGAAAAAATTGAATTAAGGTTTCCTTTAAAAAATAATAATAGCGCACCCTCTTCTTGGTCTTGCTCTTGTTCTTTAGAAGAGAGGCCCAAGAGCCATATCGCTGATCTAAGCAACAATATAGCCAATTGACTTAACTCTGGCCATATAATTACATATTCTAAAATAAATCACAAATATAAAAATAAAGTGCATAAAATAATTTTTCATACAACTTAAGACTAATCTATTTAAATAATTGTGAAAAAAATGCCATCATCTTGCACAGGAATAAAAAATTTATACATGTACTGCTGAAAACTTATCAAACAAGAAATCTGTGAGCCAATTCTCACTAGTAATACCCTTGCTCTGATGTGAATATAAAATATCATATGAATAAACGGGTATATGCACAGATAAATAGGAATTTGACATCAGATTCATATAAAAAAAAATTCCCACCATACTGCATGCCTCAACAAGGTATGTACTAACATTTCAAGCATCTGTTATGAGTAGTTGCTGATAAAACTGCGACGAAAATTTGTTAATTTATGAAACGGACAGATGCACTGACAAACAAGAAATTGACATCGGATTTGAACAAAACTTAATCCCATCATATAGCATGCCTTATGAAAGAGTGTGCTAAAATGTCAAGCATCTGCGTTGGGTAGTTACTGAGAAAACTGTGACAGAAATTTGTTATGTATGAATTATGTATGAAATAGACAGACACACAAATAAACAGGAAGGTGACATCAGATTTACATAGACTAAATCCCACCATATGGCATGCCTCAGAATGATTGTGTTAAATTTTCAAGCGTCTGCAATAAGTAGTTGCTTTGAAAACTGTGACGAAAATTTGTTATCTGTGAAACATGTATGAAACAGATAGACGCACGGACGAAAATGAAGTTGACTTTAGATTTGAAACATAGGTAATAAGAGATTACAGAGCTCACCTCAACGAATGTTGTCTTTAAGTAAGGCAGTCACACAATAAACCAACAAAAAGTGTACATCCAAAAATGCAAAATTTATGCAACTTTGATTTGATACTTTGGAATAGACCTATATAAAAACTTCAAACTAGTTCTTCATCATGAAAACGTAATTAAAATCCAGCATCTGAAGCAAGTTTGAGAGTTTTCATCCCTTGATGCATCATTTGTGCGAGTTTGGTTTATATAAGCCTTATAGTTTCTTGGTAATAGACCTGCACCCATAACTTTTACGAGGTCTATTATCTGGAAATATGTCAAATTCAGCATCTGAAGCAAGTCCATTTGTGTACATCCTAAGATGTATCATCCATGCAAGTTTGCTCAACATAAAGCTCAAAGTTAATCGGAAATGAAACCTGTATAAAAAACTAACCTTTTCACAAATCCAGAAAATATAGGTCAGATTCAGCATCCGAAGCCAGCCTAGTAGAATGCACCCTAAGATGTACCATCCATGCAAGTTTGGTCATTATAGGGCTCAAAGTTAATTGTAAATGAATCCTGCACCAAAAGTTTAACCTGTTCACTCCTCCAGAAAATGTAGGTCAGATTCAGCATCCAAAGCAAGTCTGGTAGTATGCATCCTAAGATGTATCATCCATGCAAGTTTAGTCATTATAGGTCTCATAGTACCTCGGAAATGAAACCTGCACCAAAAACTTGAACCTGTTCAATCAACCGGAAAATGTAGGTCAGATTCAGCATCCAAAGCAAGTCTAGTAGTATGCATCCTAAGATGTACCATCCATGCAAGTTTGATCATTATAGGGCTCATAGTATCTTTGAAATGACACCCACACCAAAAAACTGTTCACTCAAAAATGTCAGATTCAGCATCCAAAACAAGTCTGGTCATTCCATCCTTAAATGTACCATCCATGCAAGTTTGGTCAACATAGGACTTAAACACACTAGAAACATCCTCCATGCATGTCTTATCAATATAGGACACAGAAGTACTTAAAAAGAAAACTGCTCCAAAAAAAAAAAATAATAACCTTAACCCGGGACGCCGACGCCGACACCGACGGTATTACATAAGCTCCCCCAACTTCACTGAGGTGAGCTAACAAAAATGAATCCCACCATATGACATGCTTCAGAGAAGATTGTATTAAAATTTCAAGCATCTGCAATGGGTAGTTGCTAAAAAAAACTGCGACGAAAATTTGTTATGCATGAAACATTTTTGAAACGGACAGACGCAAGGACGAACAGGAAGTCGACTTTAGATTTGAACAGAAATGAATACAACCATATGGCATGCCTCAGAGAAGACTGTATTAAAATTTCAAGCATCTGCAATGAGTAGTTGCTGCGAAAACTGCAACGAAAAAATGTTATACATGTATGAAACAGACAGACGCACGGACTAACAGGACGTTGACATTAGATTTGAACAAAATGAATCCCACCATATGGCATGCCTCAGAGATGATTGTGTCAAAATTTCAAGCATTTGCGATGAGTAGTTGCTCAGAAAACTTTGACGAAAATTTGTTACGGACAGACAGACAGACACACAAGGCTAAAACAGTATACCCCCTCTCCTTCGGACACACGTTATATTGTGGTGGCTTAATCCACAGAGATGATTCAACAAAAAGTTATTCCACCACGTTCAAATAATTTTCAATTATATCTAAAATTTGCTAGAACATGGACTACTTTAAGCCGTGCACATTTTTTTCAAAGTGCCTTAATATGGTCGATATTAAAGCATTTTGAAAATAAAAATTATTTTTCCAAAGTGCAACTTGGTCCCAAATTTTCAACTTTATACACAACTATTTCCCATGATAAATTAAAGTCCAGGCTTATTGATATCATTGACAGCTGCATTTTCAATAGAAATGGGATCGTAAATTTACTTAACTTGTCATTGGCTCAGAAAACTTTCATTTGCAAAATTTGTACATACAATTCAAGTACTCTGAAATTGACATAAAAAGATGCTTGAGACACACTATGTCTAAACAGGTCTTCCAACAATCTATGAAAATTCCCATGGTTACCAATTGCGCCCCGTTATTAGCACACCAATTTTTGTATTCACATGAAGCAAACTTTGTGCAAAATCTTATGCATGAAAAGAAGAAAACACGTGTTGTGGCCTTCAACTCGACATTTAGATATATCGATGACGTATTGTCAATTAAAAATGGTAATTTCCATTCTTTTGTCATTTAGGATCTATCCTGGTGAATTTGAGATAAAAAATACTACAGAGTCTGACGCATCTGTTTCATATTTGGATATTTTACTTGAAAATTTAAAGACTTTAATGATAATCTAACAACAAGATCTATGATAAACGTGATGACTTAAACTTTTCTATCGTCAACTTCCCTTCATTATGCAGCAATATACCTTCATCACCTGCATACCGAGATTAAATATCTCAGTTGATTCCTCACGCTACGCAAGAGCATGCTCTACGTATAAACAATTTCTAAAACGAAGTAAATTATTGTTAAACAAGCTGATGAAACAAGAATTTTTAGCAGTCTCGCTTCAAGTCATCATTTCTTAAGTTCTACTGTCGATACAATGACCTTGTCATTAAATACAATTATATCATTGAGTTAAATGCTGACTGACGCTTTGCATATTAATTGTTAAACCATCGTTTAAACACTGAACTGACGACGATTTTCCCGTTATTTTCCGATAGGTTGTGACCGGTCGGCAGGGGATGCTCACTCCTCCATGGCACCTGGTCCCAACTCCGATGTTTTGGAGGTCCGAGTTTGCTCTGCTCCTATTTCGTATTGTTTTAAGGACTTTTTATCTTGGAAACTGTTTATCTCCATATGTTTCATGGGTAATGTACAGTCCTAGATGCATCATCTATGCTTTGCTCTAAGTAGGTTTAATATTAATTACTCGGGAATAGACTTGCCCTAGAAACTGTATAATGCAGGTCAGATCCAACATCAAAAGCATGTTTAGTACCATATATCATCCAAGACTTTTTTGACACTATAAGACGAAGTTCTTTCAAAAAAAGTTCTACTCCTTACATCTCATCACTCATCCAGAAAATGCAAGTCGGGTGCAGCATCTGAAGCAAGTCTGGAAGTGTGTATTCCTAGGCGCATCAACCATTTAAGTTTGGTCCACGTGGCTGCAGAATTGTAACTCTCTGCATGAAAAAAATTCGGACAGATAAAGCTTTACCTGTCCATATTTCCTCCAGCTGAGAGTTATTCATTTCTACGGTTAGGTCCATAAAGGCCTTACATTTCCTTACGAATGGACTTGCCATTAAATTTATACCAGGACGCCAACTCCAACTCTGATGTTAGGCTTAAAGATGCAGCATAGTCTCACTTCAAATTATTCGAGGTGAACCAGAAAGGAAAATTGACACAGGATTGATTATTATACATTTAATTTTCTGATAAAGAGAAAACAAATGCAGGTTATATTTTATTAACAAATCAAATTATAAATATCACATAAATAAAACCAAAATGAGTGAATGACGTTAACGCACGTTTATGTTTCAGTAATACCCGGTCAACATAAAACCATCTCAGTGCAGTTTATAGAGAGCACAATCTATAGTGACAGGACTCTACGTATATCTTTTGTTTCACAAACAATAGGAAAATAATTTCAAGTTTATAAGCCCTAAAACGATCCATGACTATCAGATGAAGCATTTATATATATGTAATCACTAAACATCTTAAATACGTGTAAATAAATATTGAGTACTTTCAGTATATACATGTAATGTATGTAGGAATATAGCCTAATATATATACTTGCATAAATCTTATAGATACGTCTTAAGAGTTTAAAGCATGCACAATTTCAAAACGGTGGATGTATATTCCATCATAATTTGGATTGATTAATTAAAATTAAAATGTGATAATCATGCTTCAAATGTATGTTATTTTTCGTTCATTTTAAATTGTAGTACAAACAAGTTTCTCTCATACACAAATTCCATTTGAAGTGACATGAACACATAGCATAAGTAGTTCCAGTCTTTGAATCCATTTTATAGCTTTGTTGACCCTTTTCTCTTGACAAAATTTTGACTAAAAACATCACCTATGTTTAACTTAAATATTAAACACACTTGATTATGAGATATAATTCCTAGTCTACATATCCCATAAAAACAGTTTCAACAATCGATCTGTTTCTAAAGCCACTTTGACAAGCTTAACTTTGTGATGCAGATTTTTAAGTAATAATTTTTAAACGATGAAGCTCGGATCAGAACCTCCCTGACACATAGTTCTAGTCAGCTTATATCAGAAATAAAGCACTTATTGACATATATAAGTGTATTTTTACAAGTATTTGCATATCATACAGGTTAAAAGCTTTACAACATCTTTAATTGAATAATCTGTGCTATTTTGGCATGCAATATAAGTAATTGCACAAATAAAGGTTTTAATTGTTTGTAGTTCTTGAAGATTATAAATCGAATTAAAAAAACTGAAAACAGCTTTTGGCATTGAAAAGGGATGGTTGAACATTACAATTGTACAATTTAATATACTGTAATCAGATTTTACTGGGCAAGGTCAAAGGAACTGTGGAAGCTAGTGCATGCGCGGATCTAGAGGGGATCGGGGTGTCCGGACCCCCCCCCCCCCGGATTTGCAGATTTATAAATGTATATACTAAACCAAGAAAGAGTGACCTTGCCCCCCTCTAGAAAATGGAGACCCCCTCCTCGAAAACACGGATCTACGTATGTCATATTGGTATGAAAAGCCATTAGTATGAAGCTTTGAAAGTCATCCACTAATATGTACCCCCTTGCCCCTCAAAATAGTTTTTTTTTTTACTTTTGGGAAGCGAGTTAACATATTTTTTTGGTTTTAGCCTGTCAAGAAATTTCTGGGTTGGAATGTTTTGACTATGATGCCCCACCCCCTAGGAAAAATTTCTAGATTCACGCCTGTAGTGGGAAGAAGTTTGTCCCTCCTATCATATGCTATAGAAAACTTGACTAATCTTCGGATGTTGCCTATCATTAGTTGTCTGATGACCTCTATTTTGGTTTGGTATTTGTCCGTTGTGCACCCACCCACTTCTTACAGGCTTGCTAATTAAGATGATTTAGCTTTTACAGTTTGAGTCACTTTCAGTTTATATAAAGATTTATATGCAGTTTTTTTCATTTGAAACGTCAATTTTGACTTGAAGAGTTTAAAACTCAATCGAAAACCTCTTCTTATAGATTTTATGAAAAATAAAAAGGAGATTAATGTAAATTTATGTTCATTTCTATTGTGTCAAAATTTATTTAAAAAATCAGTTTATAGAATTGATGTTTTGTCTCCTTTTTCTAACCCCAGTACATTAAGTTTGGAAGTAAAAGGAATACACAGTGAACAATTACGAATATCTGATGGTATTTTGTGTCTAATTTACTTGAGAATTAGAAAAAAATATTTTAAAAAAAAAGACAAAAAAGAAAAAAGTACTTTGTATCAAAAACCAGAGAAGTGCACAAAAACGTAAATACATGCTATATCAATTTCTTTTGAGTATTTGATTTTATTTCATGATCAGAAATGAAATTTCACTTTTCATTAAAAAATTAAATAAGAAGGAAAATTACCTATGAAATATTAATTTTATAAGCATGATTAAAAGTTTTAACTCTGGGCAAGGAAATTATGCAAATACTGAATATCTTGATTTTTTTATGGGTGGAGATAGAATATTTACTAGAGATTATATAAATAAATATTTATATATACAAACAAAACAAAAGGAGCACCCAAACATACAGATCGAGCAACTAAAAACAAAACAGAACAAGAAACTAATGAGGGGGTATTTTTCCCCCAGAGCACTTGTCTTAAATTGTGGGATGATTATGCAGTATATTCTGAATTATCAGAGAGATTTAAAAAAAATTGCAACAATGCAAGACATTTCACAATCAATAAATACATGTATAACATGAAAGATTTGAGATGCATTCATAATATAACAAACACTAAGCAAACAAAACTTACACACTGTGAAACAAATACTACTAAGTTAAGCCAGGGCTACCCAGACATTTTGTTACAATACACATACTGTCTATTAGTTGAGCACAGAAATTAATACTAAACAATACAATCAACTATACTCCAGTAGTTTAAAACTATGCCATCAGTAGATTTCCTCTTCCTTAGTTTCATTAAACGTGCTGTTCTGAATTAAAATAAGGATAAGGATTCAAAATAATGTTCAGTTTTGCAGGTACTTTACCAAGATTTGGCAAAACTGAAAGCAAACTCAGAATGGGAGTGCTGAAAGTCTGTCAATTTAACTTACCAAATGCAAATATTTAATTGTCAAAGATGTTGATAAATGCATAGAGTTTTAAACAGATTATAATGACTAATTCTTGCTACTTATGAAATGCCTTCTGTTCATGTTGATATCAAGTCCCAGATAAATAAGAAACAGGAAAAATGATGAAAATGGACTCACCTTCAAAATCAATAATTCTAAAATGTTGGAATTTTGTGAATAAATGGGACACAACGTACAATAATGAGGTATCTTACTTCTATATTTTTCTTCACATAATGCATTTCAATAAAAGAAATATACTTAATGCTTATGGGTACACGCATCTCTCAGGGGATTGGTACTGCATATCTTTAACATAATTTATGGTTTCACAATCAGTCAAATGACTGGGATATGGGATAGCACTGTCACTTAGTGAGATAGGTGAGGGTGTAACATGGAGGGGTACAATGTCACCAATGTATATATCAGTGAGGATATGTAGGTAGTTATGGTGTGAGAGAGGTACGGCCTAGAATGTCTGTGTCATCACTAACACGTGGGATTGTTACAATTATATCAGTATGTGAAGGTAGCCAAGGTGTAATCTAGAACATGCAATAATGGCATTAAATAAATACGATATAAATTTCTGATGGGAATTACATCACAGGGTACAAAATGCCTTGATGCTGCATGATTTGAGATAGCTATCAGGGTACGGTATAGCTGTCATAAGATAGGGAATAGCTATGGAGTCACCAGGAGATACCTATGTTTAGAATCTGATAAGGGACTGCTATGATGAAAAAGAGATAAGTAAAGGATGAAATATCACAAGATATGGGATAGCTACAACATTAACTTAGATGGAATAGCTTTGTTTATCATGTCATCTAGTCCAATAAATAAGACCTAAATTTCCTCTTTTGGTTCAATGAACACCCTGGCAGTGCACAAAAAATTAATTTCAATGGAATGGACATTTCACAACTTAATCAAACATGATCTTCGAGTTTCTTCATTCCTTACTGAATCATACAATCTTTGAAAACTTTGCTGATAAGCCAATCACACAAACATTGTGAAGCTACAACATACTGGAATTTCTCCAAAAACACTAACAAAAAAAATACATGTTTCCCCTCTTTCTGTTAAAATGGCAATGACTGATAAGTGTCAACCAATCTAAACAAGCCTTTTTAGAAGAGCTTTAAATAAAACAAATATGAAGTTATCTCTGTAACAATGCAGGTACCATATCAAACAAATGTGGAATAAAAAAAATCCCCAGCAATGTACTCTCACAAGAGTTGTCTTCCCCTGTGATTTAATCACACTCTGTCTCCAGAGGGCCCTGCTATATTGACACAAATGTTTTTTGGTTTAAAGGCACCTCTTAACACGGAGTCCTCTCCTTGATTCTGTAAGGAAGAAAAAAATAGACATTACAGTTTAATTAATTTAAACATTAATTAAACCAAGTTAAAATAATGTTTTGTCTGTCTCAGTTTTTAATACAAATACAGTTATTCACTAATTTAATGAAGAAAGCTGTCTCCCAGTCAATATTTTCATTCTAAAAACAAAATTGTAAAATGGACTCTGCAGTCTATATATAAGCATATTGCCTCAAACTACATTCTGCAAGCATTAGGGGGGGTGTATAAATGAGCATAATTGATTTGCTTGATTAACATAGAAATCATCACAGTAAACATAAAAATATCAAAATTATCACAATAAAGATATAAAATGTTTCTACATATGCAAAGTGTGATATTCACTACACCAACCAGTAACATACAAGGGATATGGTTTTGTGTTGATGTCGTGAATAGAATGTCTGTCCAGTATGTAAAGATCTGTGAAGACGACACCTAGAAATGGTGATTTGCTTGATATTAACATGGTAAATTATCACACATGAAATAAAAAATTTAAAAATATTGCGGTGATGACAACTAGAAATAATTGTATACAAAAATGTTGTCTGTGGTAATGACAACTAGAAATGGTGAAGTTTGGGAGTCAGTTTGTTACGAGTTTGTACCTATGTTCTCTATGGAAGTGACAACTAGAAATTGTGAGGTTTGGGGGTTAGTTTGTAAAAATGTTGCCTGTGGTAATGACAACTAGAAATGGTGAAGTTTGGGAGTCAGTGTTCACAAATGTTGTTTGTTGTATTGACAACTAGAAATGGTGAACTTTGAGAATCAGTGTATACAAATGTTGTCTCTGATTTTGACAGCTAGAAATAGTGAAGTTTGGGAGCCAGTTTGTACAGTAATTGTCCAAGGTATTAAGTATTGACAACTAGAATTGGTGCAGTTTTGGGGTCAGTATACACAAATGTTTTCTGTGGTAGTGACAAAAAAATATATAGAAGTTTGGGGTCAGTTTACAAAGAGTTTGTTTGTTGTATTGACAGCTAGAAATGGGAAGTTTCTGGGGTCAGTTTCAACAAATGTTGTCTATGGAAATGACAACTAGAAATTGTGAGGTTTTAGAGGTTAGTTTTAACAAATGTTGTCTGTGGTGATGACAACTAGAAATGGTAAAGTTTGTGGGTCTGTGTACAAAATGTTGTTTGTTGTATTGACATAGTTAGTTTTAACAAATGCTGTCTGTGGTAATGACAGCTAGAAATGGTAAAGTTTGGGGGTCAGACTAGAAATTGTGAAGTTTGGAGGTCAGTATACAAAGATGTTGTCTGTGGTAATGACAACTAGAAATGGTGAAGCATTGTAAACATATTGAATTAAGTACCTTTTTGTTAGGCTCTCTCTTCTAACTGAAAATAAGGCAAATAAACACATAAAATTTCACATGCATACATACAAATCATATCAAGTGTTAGTAATATAAAAAATAACCTCAAATTAGTAGATTAATAAATAAACTATTAATTACAATCTAGGACTATACATTGTCAGATTTTAACAGATTTTCACTTAAATATTTATCTTTGGTCAAAAATTAATATCTGTGAATTGGTTCAATTATATTGCAAAAAAACCATGCCAAAAAAAAAATGCAGACTCTTAAATTTGCTGAAATATTCTCATCTGAGTTCCCATTTCAAAAACAAGTTAAATTAATCCAACACATTTACCTTAACAATAGAATTTAAAATGAAAATATAATAGCGCATTCTTAAATATGCAAAACTTTGACAAAATGAAGCTAAAGAGAATGAATATGAAAGTTAATTTGGGTTTTAATTTTTATCCCTTTATTACACTTTTAGGCACTAAACCTCTGAAAAAAAATCTTTTCATACATTGGTAGAAGCTAGAATAAATTAATACAGTCTTGTTGAAAACTTTTCCCAGCCAACAAGTCTGGTGGAGTTAAAAAAAATTACTAGCAAATTACATACTGTTCATAAAGATAGCTCATGGGGGAAGGTATTTCAATGAAATGAGAGGACAAAACAAATAAACAGAATATTACAAATCAAAACAACTTTCTGAAAACATCAAAATCTGTCAAAATACAAGATTAATATAAATAAAGCAGGGACAAATACAAATGAAAAGCAAGAGGAAATATATAAAGTAAGTGCATGTAAGTCCTGAAAAGCTTTCATTGTCATTAAATGGATAAAGCAGCTTTCATTTTAAAATGAAAACAAAATTTTTTTCCAGGTCAACAGTCTTTAGGCTTATCGTGAGAAATAAGGCTTTTACATACCATATTACATTTACATTAATATGCAGAAAAATAAGAAAGCCCTTGAACTTTAATATAAAGTGACTAAACTAATTTTCAATTAACTACAGGAGATGGAAAAAGCTTAAATTTTTATTTCCTGATGAACCCCAAACCATAAAGTCTACTCTAAATGTATTACCAGGTATACAGGATTATAGGTGTACTTATTTCTAGCAAAGCCGGGAAATAATTAGCTTATCCATATAACCTTACTAGAAAGAATCTGGATTAATTACTTCTGATGGAAATGTTAGTCAGCAGGACCAATTAATTAATCATTGAAGTAGACATTCATGCTTACATAGATTCTTACTTGCAATTATTTTGTAGCTTTTCAGAAGAAAGTTGGAAGCATTAAGGTCAAGGTCATGGGGTCAGAGGTCGATCATCACTTGAGACAGAGGAGGATTGAATATCAAGGTCAATTGGAGAAATATCAGTTCCCACCTCCAAAGAAAAAAAAGAAATAAAAAAACTGAAATCACCAACCAATGAAAATATCAACGAAGACAAATATTGAAAAAGTGAATGAAAAATAAAAAGGAAAAATTAGACATACATAGAGTTGTTCTGGTTTTCCTATGATACATGAAATATATAGTACAATTTATGATAAATCATCCTGCTCCAAGAATTATTTTTCAGTTTCATTTTCATTGTAGCTCAAAAATATGTGAAAAAGTATATGAAATAAGAAATATACTATTAGGAATAACTAATTTCTTGGTTTCATGATGTGATCAATGGAGTGGCTTGAGGGATAATTTGCATAAACACCGAAGGCATTTATGCATAAAATTATCATGCAAGCCAATCGATTGATCATTGTCATGATAACCAAAAAATCTGACAGTTATTCCTTATATTTACATGATTCTGCCAATCAGCATGCTCTAAGCCCCAGTTCTGTCTCTATTTGTGTCACCCTGCACATGATTTTTTTTTTTTTAACTGCGCCTATCGATGAACCAGTAGATTTATGTAGAAATAAAGTACATTTACAGTACAGGCCTCGAGTTTTCTGCAAAAAACACGGGGCCCCGTGGACCGCAAGTCCACGCTTTAGCGTGGACCTCGAACCTTCTCGGCGTCTTTGAAGTCAGCGTTTCTGTGCACCGTGTAACACGGTGTGTCACAGTTCTGATGATAAATATTTTAAACATTTTTATTGCCCTTATTTAATAAAATTAAATCAACTTTCTTTTGAAATATTTGTTGTACTTTTCCATAAATTAATATTGGTAATTTATAGCATACAGATGTTTAAACTTATAAAATGCCTTGAAATTTAATAACAACGTACTAGTGTCCAGCAAAAAAAAAATGTACATTCACGTTTCAAGTTAAATCCTAGTTATATTAGTCATAAAAAGTTCAATAGACTATTATTATATTACACTTAGAGGAAACACACTTTCATAAATGAATTACTTGATTGTTTCTACTTTCGATTTTGATTTTAAGTTTTTAACCGTGTTCAATTAAATTGTTGATACAAGATCGTTTTCCCTGCATTCATACGTAGTACATATCAGATGCGTAATTATACTGAGTAAATTAATTATTTTTGTTAGAATTTAAAAATATATATGTGTACTGTGTCTAGAATATATATATTTTTTTAAATACGTATCAGACTCGCACATTCTGCTCTTTGATACATCATTGGACAGGTTCAGATAAGGATTATTGCAGTAAGACTAAAACTGATAATCTATAATTATGTAGAATATGGGGATAAATATTAAATGCGGTAAACTCGAAAATCTACTGAACAGGCAAAGATGATAATCTGATAAATTTCATTAATTAAAGTAGTGATCAACTTACACGCTGAATACAAAAATCACCAGCCGAATTTTTGGCAAATGAAATGTACTAATTTCAGTACGAATATTACTTCATTGTGAAATATATCGTGTGAAAAATGAAAAGAAAAAAAACAGTTTGAGAAAACAATAAACATATAGATATTTAGCGATTTTTAAAAATGGTCTCCCTCCCCCCTTCTAGAAAGCGATACGAATCAGCTGGTTAAAACAGGGTTAGTATATAGGTCCCTGGTTAAAACTTTATCAGAAGACTGCAAATTTATGTTATGTTTTTTAAAATCTTAATCTACGGGATAATGCTTATTTGTGTCTGAAAAAGGATAAATGAATTAACAAAGTACATGTAAGTTTATAATCGTTGTTGTAGTGAAACCTGGAAGATGAATTTCGCATGATATCAGTTGAGTGTGTAATACACTTGCTGTGGTCAGAGATAAAGAATTTGAAAGGTGTGATAAACATACGGCGCTCCTAGCCCACCGGCAGAGACCCAATATATTTTTTAAACAAGTGTGAACTCGGAACTGACCATAAGATTGTTTCAAATCACAAGAGAAATTCTTTCCGCGTAAACAGACTTTCAAGGTCACCTAGCATCATGGAATTTTGAATTGATTGACAGGTGATGCACGAGAATTTTGTGCGTACAGCATATACAGAGAACGAATTGATTGCATTAAATGAGTTGAATATGAACAAAAGTTTTGGCAATTAAATAGAATTATAAAATGATTAATTTTGACCTCAGTAACTTAAATAAAACGAAGAAAAAAACAAAACAAAAAAACTAGACTATGTTAGAAGGGGGGAGGGGTTGTATGAGTCTCTCTCTCTCTCTCTTTCTTTCTCTCTCTCTCTCTGGTATTGCTTTTTATACACTTTAAAAGAAAAGAAAAACTTATTAGAATAAAGAAAATCTTTTTTAAATAATTACTTACACTGAAAGGATTTTAAAAACATAACGTAGTGAATACTACTCTATGAAAATAATGTTTGTTGTTACGAGAAATACGCTTTGAAATTATTGCATTAATTTTGTGTTTCTGCTGACGATTTTCGCATCCACATTCAGAATAATTCAAGATGAACAAAATAAATGTATTTTAATAAGGAATATACATAATAATGCTTGGATCGTACACTAGTACTGTACATGTTAAAACCATGAACATAAATACGGCTCGGATTTTATACTACATACATTGTATGTGACACGAATGCAGATCGACGCCATTTCGTCTTCCTTTGTTACACAAACACATGAGATTAAATTATTCATTTAAAATAAAATTCAATAAATAATTTTGATTTTGTAACGTGAATGAATAATTTTACTAAAATATAAATTTTTAGACACACAGTTAATTCAAATGAAAATCATTCAATTTTTTTTTACCGATATCTAATATCATGCGTGTTATTCAGATCCAATATCTGGTAGAATAAAAACGATTATTATATATACAGAAACCAAAGTTATAAATTGTCATCAAAATTTATTATTAAATTTTTATCAGAAACAAACGACTTTTTCTGTAATACTATTTACACGGTGCAGCTTGGAGGAGAATTTTCTGGACACTCGGTGCGACACGGAGGGAAATTTACTGGACACGGTCCGACACGGAGAACTTTAGCTGAGATTTTTCTAGACACGGTGTGGCACGGTGTGCCTACCTGTATATTTAAAATCCACACACACCGTGCTACACCGTGTACACGGTGTAACACAGAGCGTTTCACACGGTGTTTTTTCCACCGAGCGATGCGGAAAACTCGTGGCCTGTACTGTACTTTTTGTAATTTTATCTCTGACAAAGACCTTGGAAATGTAAATATATAAACATCATGTATATGTTTTAAAAGTTCATTGATTAATAAAAATATAAGCATGTATTTGTGTTTTTGAAACTACATATTTAGACAATAACAAATTAGTTAAAGATTTAGGAGTATGCATAGATCCTATTTACATGTATATAATAGGATTTATATTAGGATAAACACATCAATATATTGGCAATTGAAGAGTTTTAATAAAAAAAAAAAATACTGAAATATTAGTGTTGAGATTAAAAAACAAGAGGCCCATGGGCCTTATACTGGTCACCTGAGCATCATGCAACAACTTTCAAATGATTGAATTTGGTTAACCTTTTAAGCTAGATACTGTGGCATTCACAATTTTGAAAGAGGCACCATTGCTCATCAATTAACAATACACTTAGCAACTGCTTAGTTTGGTTACAAAGACTTAATGTATTTTCACTAAATAATAATTATAAATCAATAGAGCCCCGCCCTAACACCAGAACTCCTAACTCTGGGGCCAAAAAATTCACAATTTTGGTAGAGGCACTCTTGCTCATCATAATTACATATTAGTTCGTTTATATAATACCCAGAAGCAGAGAAGAAGATTTTCAAGGAAGTAATGCATTTTCAATATATATAATCAATAGAGCCCAGCCTTAACACCAGAACCCCTGACCCTGGGGCCATAAACTTCACAATTTTGGTAGAGGCACTCTTGCTTAT
>NW_026933120.1:30000-54409 GCF_032062105.1 Saccostrea cuccullata
TATAAGAAAAATATCTATATCAAATATCAATTCTACATAAAGCTATAAATTATCTGCATCAAATATCACTTCTACATAAAGCTATAAGCTATTTTGAATTTCTACCTGTGATAGCTACTCTATTGTAGGCATTGTTTTAAATCTCCTTACCTGATTGGCTGGGTTGTGGATCTGGACTTCCTGGAAGCCTGGTTGGGGGGTGGTGACGGCGCTGACGTTGTTACTGCTCCCCTCCCCTATAGACAGCTCCCTGTGGTCAATGATCATGTCTGTATCCGAATCCTCCTCAATATGTGACTTGCCCTACAAATATAAAAAAAACTTCTCAGGAAAAGCTATTAAATATTTTTCCTCAGAAACCTTTTCTCGTTGTTATTTTTTAATGTTTGTGGGTTCTAGGTGTTAAAACATGATATTTCACCTCCAACATTTGTTCCTCTGTAGTTAATAATCTGGCGAGGGGCATACAACAGGCAGGTAGAGTTTCCATCAACGTGGGACGGCTGTGGGTTAAAAATGGTTTTAATATCCTGAAAATAAAAATAAAATTAATGTCGCTTCAGAGTAGATGAATGTGTACATTTTATGTATAGAAATAGTTAGCAATATAATCGTAATCTTTGAATTCCATATATTCATATGAAAGTAAAGAGATTCTGTATCCTTTGCATCAAATGAAATACCTGACATCAAAATGATGCCATTTCCCCACTAGATAGGCTTTGTCTTTCTTTTTAGTTTCTGTTTCATCAGCATTGCCCTGAAAATTAAAATATAGAAGTAATATAAAAGAGGTCACAAAATAGAGCTGTACATGTCACAAAGTCATGATTCTGGTAAAGACGTATTCACACCTCAATATTATCTTCATGTGACATTTTAAACAAGCAGCTATTTTATGTGCTGGGTTTATGGTTTAAGCTCATTGTATTGAATATTTGAAAGCAAACTGGACAATTGCAGTTTTCCTCAGGAACACTAATAGCTTGCATTGCACATTTATCTTATGATCAGAACCACAATTAACTTTGTATGCATGAAATAAGAATTATGAATCTAAATCTTTCATGTAATTTTTTTTGACTCTTTTTATTTTAGATGAAACTGTGTTAAATTAGTCTGTCAATCTTATAAAAAGGGAGAAGCAAAGCGGATATGTGGGGTTGCCATCACCAATATTTTTTTTCTTACAGTGCCACTTTGTGCAGGGATAGATGTATATGACTGTTACTTACATGTAACCTAGAGTAATAACCAGCATGCCTGTATTGTAACTATAGAAGCAAATTAGTCACGGGCTGTGTTAGTACAGCATTGTATAACTGATAAAGTGAAAGTAAAATTGTGTTGTTTTTTTTCACATCATGCATTAAGATAAACTGAAAAATAATATCGATTTTAAAATATACATGTTGCTTTCATGTTGCATCAGATGAAAAATTGATTCATGTTGGCTGAATAAGATGATTTAAAAAATTAATTAGTAGATAAAAGTTTGTATATATATGTAATCATCATGACATACTTTATAACAAATAACAAAGACTAGCTGTTTATACAGATACATTTATAACACTTTTGATAAATGATGTTTACCATTCCATAGTCTATCACTGATTCCTCGCTGTGTTTTGATATTGTTTATGATTATAATTCATAATTTCTATGGCAACATAAATACAAAAAGAAAAACAGGTACGTGTGTATGAATTAAAAAAAAAGATGTGTAATTCTAAATATCTAAAAATGACTTCTTTTGCAGCAGTTCAGGTTACAAGCTACACAGTCTAAACAGAAAATGATTAAAAAGAATGGCATAACTGTATATAAAAAAAAAAATTGAAAACTAAACCTAATATTAAAGAAGTCCAAGCAACAAACCAAATGAAACAAAAGTCAATGACAACTCAAATTGCATCCAAATGAGTAAAAAATAGGAAGCCCATGGGCCACAGTGCTCACCAGATTAACTATGGCCTTTCTTATTCTTCAATAGTTTTCTTTTTCCTACATGTAAAAATTTGATTGCCAATTGTAGCCCTACCTTACACCCAGGTGTCATGATTAAACCACCTGAGATCATGTTTTGAACAACTTGAATCTACACGACCTGTGGATGCTTCCATTTAAAAATGATTATTCATGGCTTTTTTTTTATGATAGTTTTTTAAAAACGTTTTCCTAAGTAATCCTCTGTAAAACTTTGATTGTCAATGGTGTCTTTACCCTATCCCCAAGGATCATGATTTAAACAGACATATATACACTACCTGTTTTTTTTAGAAAAAGATTCATGTACCATATAAGTAGATTTTTTAGCGAAGATTTAATTTTGGCATTATTAGCTAGGGTGCTGACACCACTAAAATTGAATATCGCTAAAAATTAATTGCGTATTATTTGCAATAGTTTCTTTAGTTAGCATTTTTAAATCGCTAAATTTACTTCTCGCTGAAAATAAAATACCATATTTCAGGCAGAAATCGCTAAATTTGTGTCTCGCTAAAATTTCCACACGGTATATATCCTGGGTTTTTATCGATATTGTTTTGTTGATGTGTTTTATTACCTTGAATGGGAAAGAACAATGATGTCATAATAAGAAGTCATAATGTGTATTATAATACCTCTACTGATTTTTCTCTAATATAAAATTAAGTGATTAGATTTGAACAATTCCCTAGAAATCACTGTGAATCGGCTAATCCCCATGCGTTAGTTTTTTTTAGCTAATCCCTCAGTCGAAAGCTAGTCATGATACTTCGCTGTTTGTAACTTTTCATTGTGAAGTGATAAAAGAGTGACACAAAAACAAAATGCTTCATGACATATTCCATATAACAAAATGCAACAAAATAAGACGTAACAAAATGCAATGACTGCATTAGAATTAGGGAATAACTGTCTTCTAATTTGGTATTTGCAACGAATAATGATTAAATAATCCGTAAATGATTATTTTTTTGATGTGTTTTACCTTGAAATTTGTATTGGTATAAAGACAGTATAGTATAATGTGTATTAACTTTAACATGCTGTACTGAATGACGTAGAAAATCAATTTGAACTTTCTTTGTATACCAAATATACATCTTTTGCATTTTTATTAGCTCATTTGCATAGAAACGCCCATATTTAGCCTTAACTTCACGCAAACATTGATAATGACAACAATAAACAAATTTTGATCATCTTTGGCTTTGGCAAGTCAAAAAAGCTGTAACAGTAATGTAAATGCATGAATGAATGCCCGACGTGTGAGTTAAAAATTTTAGGAACACAAAAAAAAGTAATCTATGAGGGTAAATTCTACAGACAAACATGATTCAGATATACCTTTAACAAAGGTAAAGCTTGTTGTGAGTTGTTATCTTCCCGCTAGAAAACAAAATGTGAAGTGTTCACACACTACAAACACAGCCTAGTGTCTGTAAAAGCTGCAGTCTAAGTGACCTCTATGACTATATTTACAAGATTATACCTCTCAAAGCTAACTTATCAAATAATGGACAGATTTTTAAAACAAAAATCTTTTTATACAATTTCTAAGTGAAAAAAAAAAAAAACCCAGACCAGTTAAGTTTAGAATCAAGACATATTTACATTTATAAACTTCTGTGAGTTTCATCTGCACTAAAAAATTTATGGTACCTGACAACTATAGTTACAGTTTCTTAATTTCTGTAACAAAGTCAATATTATACATGTACATGTACTTTTATTGACTGGGTTCAAGTAGTACATGCAATTTGTTGGATCTGAGTATCAAACTGTTTGAGGCAATAAGTTAAAGGCAAACAGTTTAGTTCAAGGGTTTGGAAAAAAGCAATTTGCTTGAAAACATATTCAATGCTTGACTGCTAATTTTGAGATATCTTGTGCTGGCTTCCATGCTTGTGATGAATGATGTATTGCATTTATCCAAACTGTGGATTTATTTTAGTAAGTTCCACATCTGTCCAAAATAATATTGGCTGACCTTGCCAACAGTGTGTTGTAAAAATGTCTTATCCATCCAATATATCTCTCAGCAGTCCAACATTGGAGTTGGTTTTACTTGGAACCGTTCAGTAAAAAACTAATTTGGAAATGTTAGAGTCTTTTTTACGCCCCCGTAAACAAAGTTGCGGGGGAATATAGTTTTTGTCGTGTCCATCTGTCTGTCTCTCCGTCCGTCTGTTTGTCCACAAAAACTTTAACCTTGCCCATAACTTTTGATTTAGTCGACCTATGACTTTCATATTTCACATGTATATTCCTTGTGACAAGATCTTTCTTTGGGAACCACCAAATTTGACCTTTTGACCTTGAAGTTTGACCCACTTTAACACAAAAATTCCAAACTTTTACTTTGGCTAAATCTTTTGAACAGTAGATACCAGGAAATTTATATTTCACTTATATATTCTTTGTGGAAAGAGCTTTTATTGGATACCAACAACCATGACCTTTTGACCTTGGAGGTTTCAGTCCTTGTGAAAAAACTTTAACCTTGGCCATAACTTTTGAATGAAAAGGGATAGGGCTTTCATACTTTACATATGTAATCCTTGTGACAAGACCTTTCATTTGATATCAAGAATTATGACCCTTTGACCTTGACCTTGGAGTTTGACCTACTTTTCAAAATCAGTAACCTTGGCCATAACTTTTAAAGGGTTAGGGCTAAGCCTTCCATACTTCACATATGTATTCTTTGTGGCAAGACCTTTCATTGGATACTAATTACTTTGACCTTGGAGACTTCCATACTGATGAAAAAAAAATTAACCTTGGCCTACTTTCATATTTCACAATTGTATTTCCAGTGAGAATACCCTACTTTGGATACCAATATACTGTGGTATTAAATTTGCTTACTGATGTAAGAAAAGTTTAACCTTTGCTATGTTGCCTTATGTGAGCATCAGTGTTTCAAAAACACATCTTGTTTAGTAAAGCTTTATGTAGTAAACAATATTTTAAGGTAAAACAAAAACCAGTTTTTCCTTTTGTGTAACAATTTAAGGACTGCTGATACGTTCCTCAATAATATATATATCTTTTCCAAGATTTTGTCATTGAAGTATTGTTACTTTAATATGTTTACTCACACAAAATTGAGGTACTTACCAGACATTTGAAAATTTATCATACATAATAAAAGTATACAAAACAGATATTTGAGGAAAGTATCTTCTGACCTTAAAGTTAAAAAGAAGTTTGTTTCTCTTTTGGTTTTAAATTTGACAAGTCTGTTGCAGAAAGAAAAATTAGTACTGAAAATGGTAAAAAAAAATAGATGATTGATGGTTGAATCTCATAAATTCTGAAAACAATTTACAGCAAAAAGATTGGATTAAAAAATTGTGAACTTTTGGATTTATAGTTGCTTTCTTGATGATTATGTATAATACTTTTCTTTGACATACAGGTAATTCACCGACATTTGATGTGTGAAGCATACTATGGAATGGTCCACATCAGCTCACAATATATAAAGTACAAGTAAGCCTTATTAATATACATTGATTCAGAAATTCTTGATAGTGATAGGCACGATCATGCTAAATGCACCAAAAAGTCCCAGGAATAAAATAATACAAAACATGCATCAAATCAGAATATTGGATTATTCTAATAAACATGCTATATTATAAAACTGTGAATTTGGTTTCAGTCACTTGACTATTTTTCAGAATACATTCCTGTATAATAATTCATAGCTAGAGGTCTTTACAGAATCCTTTCCTTGAAAAGCCATAAAATGTGAGTGTACAAAACTTGTTTTTGAAGTCTTGGAGACACTGTGTGTCTGAATTTTTTTATGACATGTATTTATGCATTGTTTATAACATGAGAGCCTCTAAAACTGAAATCAAATTCACCAAAAAGGAAAAAAGAAACAGAAGATAACTCTGACTAAAACAGAGAAGAAATAAGATCATGCGGCAAGCCGTGACAAGCTGAACGCACCGTGGGAGGCTGGGCATCATCTTTCATGTTTTCCATTGTACTGTATTGTCTCTGCCATTTTTTTTTCTACAGCCCAGTAAAAAAAATGAACAACTCATACTAATGTGATTTTATAGAACTGAATCCTTATAAAAGTGTGATATATCTGAAATATACTCTAGGACAAGATAAACAAAATACCCCATATACCAAATTGTCCATCAAAGTTGACCTACTCTCTTTCTGTTAGTGGAATACGAAAATCCTCCTCTAGTAACTAAGTTACATGTAGGGTCAAATATCCATGAAAAGATGCCATACACACTCTGATTTTGTATATCATTATTATCTTGCACCTCTTTCAGAAATATATACTATTTTAAAAAAAGTTTCACTTTTCCGCTATTTGACACTGCTTTTCCGCGATTACATATTTTCCTTTTCTGTGTCTTATTTTCATATGCAACAGTCTCTTCCATTAACCAGCTATAACCTGTTGACCACTGTTAACTTAACAATGATAAAAACAAAGATTAAAAACAAGGTCTAGATACTAAAATATCCACAGAACAAATTGGCATATTTTGTCAGGGGCATAACTCTTATCCAAAACAGAATTTGGCCTAGATATTCACCTGATGTATCTGTATACCAAATTTCATTTCAGTATGTGCAACAGTTGTGAAGAAAATGAACGGAAACTAAATTGACCGACAGACCGACCAACAGACTGCAGAGACCTTAAAAAATTATACTGGTATATTAGTCATAACCATGATTTGTTTCTTCCATAACATCTTAAACATAACACTGACCAGTGTTAAATACAAAATTTATGTGATTTTTAAGTGTAACGGTAAGTGAGAACTCTCTAACCAATATAGAACTCTGGGGGAAATAAAAGTAAATATTAGCAACCATAT
Organism: Saccostrea cuccullata; assembly: GCF_032062105.1. NCBI lineage: Eukaryota > Metazoa > Mollusca > Bivalvia > Ostreida > Ostreidae > Saccostrea > Saccostrea cuccullata. Next base: position 36,858 of record NW_026933120.1, read on the forward strand.
AAACCTAAGCACTAATCATGACCATATAAATCACGGAAAGGAGGAATCAAATTAGGGAGGCAATGTTTCACATATAGTAGAAATCAATCATGGAAAAGTAATATGAAAAAGTCAGGGAAAGTGGACAGGTTGCGAAAATAAAATCGCGGAAAAGCAGGACAGCCATATGGATTGAAATTTTCTTCAGCTAAATATAATCAAAGTTTTTATGTGAATGAATCAAACTGAAATGAATATTAAAATTATACATAAGAAATGTACTTTAATAAATCTGCATGCTTTAAAAGAATATCAGAATGAAACTGAGTGGAAAAAAATTGATCATAAATCCACCGGGATCAATAAATTCCTAGTCTACATATACTATATACTAACTGTTCCATTCTCAGGCTGATAAGCATGAAAAAATAATGCTTGGTAAGTGTATAACTCTATCAGTATTTAAAAGAAAATGACTGCTCAACAGATCTATTGAAAAATATTTCAGAGAATGATTTACTTTCTGCATTAATGTCATAAGTGATTCATCAACAACCAGGCAAGAGAGATAGAGATAAGAGGTGTGTGTGTGTGCGAGGCTGTGTGTGAGAAGCTTACCCCAGAAGGTCCAGCAAAATTTGTCATCTCCTTCTCATCTTCAACTCCCACTCTGTAACGATAATTTGTGAACTCAAGGTATACATTTGTGATTTATGTTTTTTAAAGCAATATTTAAAGCAATTTCTTTGAACTGGTGAAATGGTTACTTCAAATGATATATGGTTCAGTTTTGAACTTTATGCAATATCCTCAAACAGAATACATTTCATATAACTATGATATTTTTGACTGTCACATGAATTTTTTGATACAGAAAAACTTGTTTATAACTAAGTCACTGGGACCTATGAAATTACTTCACTATATCTGTAATTCGTTATATCCATATAAGAAATTCCTTAAATTTAATATATAGCGGGGATCCAAGATAAATTCGCTATATCCACAAACTCGCAATATCCGTGTTTGTACTAAACAAGTTTTACTGTATATTTTAAAAAGCAATTCCTTTGAACGGGATTTTTTTGAACTTTTATGCAGTATCTTCAAAAACTTACATTTCATGTAAAACCCTGACTGAATCTCAATTCTCACCTGATCTGCAGCCATCCTAACATGGGTGTGGTCAGACCCCCACCAAGTATCACCGTTATTATGACTATTATCATAGTGGCAGACACCATCAATTTACGGGCTTCTGTTGATGTGTTCCTAATAGCAAGGGCGAATGCTATGGCACCCCTTAATCCTGGTAAAGAAATTAATCATCCGTAAAAAGAACAGGTGTGAAGGTCATGGTCACATGTGTTAACAGTAATTCAGATGCTACTCACCAGAAAACATCATCATATGCATGAATGGTCTGCTGATTTTGTTTTTTCTTCCTAGATTTAGTAACAGTGATAATGGATAAATATTAAAAAACCTAGCAATAAAAACAGCCAGCTGGGTAGAGTTAAGGATCACAATTGTCTATCTGTCTGTGTTTCCTGTGTTAGTTGCTCATTATGAACAGTTCAGTGAAAAATGTTATCCTCTGGTACAAACAAGTAAACTTACAAAACACTTCTTTCATGAAGTATACCCTATAAAATCTGTGACAAAATCATTAGTGTGAAGAAAGTGTACTGTGTATGTGTCTGCTTGAAGTTGATCAGTGAGTACATGTTAAAATATACATGTATACAAAAGTCCTTGAATTATACCAATAAAAGTCAATAATCAAAGGATACAATGGCTGATAAAATAAAGAATATGTTCCACTCTTGTGAGTGAAATGTGAACACTGCTACTCCAATGTACAGAAAAACAAAATTTTCTGCCAGGAAATTCATTAATTCAAACAGCTGAAAAAGATGAGAAATAATACAATTTCAATTTTGACATTCATATTCTGCAAGGTTATGACTTTGTATATTTACAGATGTAACAGATAAAAGCCTCACAAAGAGACAGACAGACCTGTTTGGTCCTGATTTTGGACTCTATGGAGAGATTATTATAAGTGTAATGGGCTTGTGTAATCCCACAGAATAACACTGCTACAATGCCTGCAAAAAACAAACAAAACAAAGTGATAAAAGAAAAGCTAGAGGCAGTTTCTCAGAATTTTTTTTAAAAAGTACTATTGATAAAATAAAATCTGCTTGACAGCATGTCTTACAAGCAATTTAAACAGCATTTATTTCAGTAAGTGCAAATCTAATCACATGATTATGCATACAGTATATCTTTGTAGTGATCATAATTAAGTCCAAGGAAAGAAATCATGCAGGCTGCTAAATACATGTATATCAGTACTACTTAATTAAATAATGATACAGAATCCGAGGCCCATATTTAAAATAATTGATTTAGAAATATACAAGACAATCAAAATAAGATTTGTGGTGACTGGTGACAGATTATTCTTACCCGTAAGACCTGCAGCTTCACACGCCTGGAATGACATGTATGACATCAGAAAAAACATGGCTGTCTCCAGCAAGGGAAAATCCCGAATCTTTGTGAATTTTGTCAAGTACGTATGTTAAGGAGTAATAATTCATACAGAAAAAGAGTGAAGGTTTAACATTTCACAACAGAAAAGGTTATAATTGATAACATTTACACATTACACATTACATTTTACTCTGACACTAAGGGAATGGCAAGAATTATGCATCTTGCATACTATTTACATGTATCTCACCAATGTATCTAAATTACTGTGGTATTGCAGAACCATCACTCAATCCACAATGAATAATTTTTGTGACTGAGGTAAAGATTCTCTACATTCAAATACAAAGCAACATATTTTCTTCACTGTGGTTAATATTTGTGAGTTTAAGTTGGACTTGAAACTTGTGGATATTTCTTGCATGGAATAAAAGTTGGTTTAGATTATGAAAATAAACAATTTAGAGATGATAAAATAAGGAACATTATCCAAGACAATAAAGGATATAAGGCTTGTGACACATCCTATCAGAGATCCTATTGCAAACGCTCCAGCAAATATCCCCACAAAATTCCCGAGGGACGAGAAGAAGGCGTGGGCACTAAACCCCTGGGATTCCCCCGATTTAGAAGCTGAGGAGCCGTAATTGTCTACTGCCCTGCAGGGAAAAAAAATCAAATTTGGATAATTTCTACAATCTTTATAGATCATTCTTAAACCATGTAATGCAACCAATACTATTTAACCATTATACATAGTAGCTTTCAATGTATATACTGTAAAAGCACAAATATTCGTGGGGGATTAATTTTTGTTTATTTCGTTGTTAACAAACTTCAACGAAATTAAATCCCACACGAAATTTTATCTGACTATATCTTGAATAGGCTTAGTTTTAAAACAATGAAATTAAATGCACACGAAATTATTTTTGATGACAAAACAACGAAATTTTATGCCCACGAAAATTTGTGCTTCTACAGTAAATAAAGTTTGTAACTCAGATATTTTGGATAAAATTTACTTTAATACTTTTTCTTTTTATTTAAATATTTGTCTGCAACAATTTTTTTCTACATTTAAGTCCTTTAACTCAGTTTCTCAATGTTTAAAACATGTTTGAAGTCATCAGAATTTCACTTACCCTGAAAGAACTATGGCAACGGCATCATTTAACACACTTTCACCAAAAATAAAGGCAAACAGATCTACATCAGCTTTCAGATCACTAAAGATTGCCAGCACAGTCACTGAAACAAGATGGTACCTTTAGGCTGTAGTTACATTTTAACATTTATGCAATAAATGACATTGCATCTTCACATCGATTTTTAAAAATCTTCAACTGATTAATAGAAAAAAAATCTTGTTTTGATTTTTAATTTGCTAAGTTTTTCTTTTCCACACCTGAGGTTTAAATAAACAGCCCCTCCTAAACAATAAAATTCTCTCTGATGTAAGTTTGTTACCTGGATCGGTGGCTGAGATTATAGCTCCAAAAAAGAAACAGTCATTTAGTGTGAAGGAGGTCAGCTGCATAAGACGAGTCACTCCATACATGATTCCACTACAAGGAGAACATAACTTAATCAATACATATCTATACATCAATACATTGTCAAGGATCATAAAATACATGAAGTAATCTCTACGTTTTTTGTCTTAAAGGACATACTGTAGAATCACATATTTCGAGGGGTCATATTTTCAAGGTTTGAGGAAAAAATACAGGGATTTAATTTTGTGGTTGGAGAAATATGTAGTAGTAATACATATCAAATTTAACATATTGTGGTGGTCTTAAATTCATGGGTCTCTCATTACCTTGAAAAACAACGAAAATTAAGCCCCCACGAAATTGGTGATTTCACAGTGCATCATAACACTACTGACTGAGATCCCCCCAAATGTACTGCTTTAAGAGAAATAACATATGGAGTTTTTTATCTGATGATCTCTGGCAATGTATTTAATGTGAACACTATCAAAGATTTATCTGGAAACTTTCATCTACGTGTGTTAATACTTGAGGGAAATTAAAAACTAATAAATCTGCATGGATTGGAATTATTATTAATGACAAGCTCATTTAAACTAAATTTCCTTTACAATTTCAATTTAATGTCAATAATTGTACATCACCAATTTAATTGCAACATTTAATTTTTACAAGAAAGTCACATGGTGTTTACTTTACTCCAGCTTTATCAATGAAGTACTCACCCTACAACTACACAGGAAATGGTCGTACCAATGAAAGCAAATGTCATGATTGAACCTAAATTTCGGAAAAAATGCCGCTGCAAAAGAGAAAATTACAAAATGATGAAACATTTGATTTGTTTACTAAGAATCATGTGTAACATACATGTAACAATTGAAATTTTATCAAAATAAATTTTAAAATGAATGACACATGAACTATTGATAAAATGAATGCATCAGAAACAATAGAAACTGCATTTCTAGATAACCTCACAACCTCCAAAGCTAAAGTGGTAAATGATCTTTTTTTCCGAGGTAAACAAAATCTCAATTAAAATATCACCTTTGGTAGAACATTGAGAGAACAAATACTTTTGTTTTATTTTGTTTCTTTTTGTTTCCTTTTTTTACTCTACCTAGAAAAACACGAAACTTACATGTAAAGTTATGTGAACAATAGTACAACATCTTACCCTCTTCATACTGTACCCTGCTTCAAATATAATGAAGGGCAGCAGGACATTGAAGAATAATTCTGGATCAAAAGTCACCTAAAATTTATGAATTGATAATAATATCATTATCACAGTTATAAAGAACCACACTTGCTTATAAGTTTTCTTCATCTTGATGACTTGAAAATAATTCTAAGATCTGCTTCAAAGATAAATCAATTTACCCAGAAAAAAGGAATACAAAGAAGCTATACTTTATCAATCTTAAATGTATCACAAAATTTAAGTACTGAATTGAAATAAATATGTGACCTTGACATTCACCAAGTTGACCTATAATATGGAAATCAACCCCATTCAAAGCCATTATAATATAAAATAGGAGGATACAAACAGGATGAATAAATAAGTCACTGTAACAAGCATGATTTTATGATGATGCAACATCACTTATCACATGATGTCTTATTGACTACCAGTTACGACAGGTTTCTTCATGTGACTTACAGCCATTATGAGTTGTGACATTTTTGTTTCCTGTTCGCTGACCTCCCCCCAGATGTTGTACTGTACAGTAACGCTCCTATTCCTGTCGGCCAGATCCAGAAGCACCGACTCCGGGGCTTTGTTAGCCGTGTACGATACATTACCACTGTTGATAATCTTCACATGTGGTGGTGTTGTTTCTTGATCGGGATTTGCATATCTAATTATGACTCCAACAATCATTCCTTTCAAAAAGAAAAAGAATAAATGAGTGCTGCTGAAAAAGGATTTGATAAAATGAATAGTTTAAAAACATATTCTAGGAAGCTACATGGTCATATATAACAGGGCTTAACATTTCTTGCATGCAGCACAATTTAAGTAAAAAAATGTCCTTATTAAAAATTTGCACCTCCCTTCTAATTAAGGTCAAAATGTCTATTTCCCTGCTATGCCACTTTTTCAGATAAAAAATGCCAATAAATAGAATGCACAACACTTATATTATCCATTTTAAAATAACTTTAATACTATGTTCATTACAAAGTGCAATATTTACAGGTGTAGATTATCTCATAACTTTTTTATCTTATAACTTTTTTTAATGACCTGGGTAATTAATGTATTCAAGTTTTCAATTCTAACTGTATATGGCTGAAACTGATAATAACTCACAGCACGATGAATTTATCACAGATTTGTCTATTAAGGCATGGGTTCTTTACCGCAACAATCCCAAATCCCCCTCCTCCCCACAAAAACGGGCCCTGTCTGAAATTCAGGGATGTCCACTGCCTTATTGTGTCCCCATTCCCAGTTCAAAAGGGTACATTTTTCCCACTTAAATTTGAAAAATTTCCAAACAGTAATTTCCTATTAGATTAAAAAGCATATAGATTCACATTTAACTTTTTTTCTCTGGCTACCTTTTAAAAGGAACAATGTAAGAGCACTGAAAAAATATGGGATAACTCTGAAAACGATTCTTTTTCCAACCTCACACAAGTCTGCTGTGCTTTATCATTTTTTTAAGCATATTTCAAAAATCCATCTGTTATGAATTAAAAAAAAATATCACTGTACTTTTTTAATTTTTATGACACTAGACTTTCATTATTTCAATCATGATGGAAATAAAACACATGATCTAAACAATATATAAACATGACAATTGCACCTTTTATTCACATGACATTGTGATTCTCTAAAACATTAGTTGTCATAAAAAAATGACAACCAAAATGATAACTTTTGAGAAAATGAGCACTACAGCAGCACAAAACGTGGAGACATTTCGCAACATTTCCTGCAAAAATCACATGACAATGTACAACACATTTTGTAAAATGGCTGTTTCGGGACGTGTAAGAATACAATGTACAGACATCAATTAAATCTTGTACACGCAGACTTTACCGTATATCATTGACAACCCCGATTCATGCACGAATCGAAACCGGCGGAATTTGAAGAACCAGATTGTAAGAATAGTAAGAAGAAGCAGGCCGAGTAACATCAAAATGGTGGAACTGTCGATTTTATGCGTCTTTATAACTTGTCTCTCTTCTTCCTTTTCGATGGCTGGGTCTAATTCAGCAGGTTTAGTATCTGCCATGACATAGATATGCTCTAAAAAGCTAAATAGCACGGATGTCAAACACAGAAACTTCATTTTGACAGCCATTTTCGGACCTGCCCCTTTTTTATGACAATATTAACTCGTTCGTAGAAATGAGTTCTTTTGTTGTTATGTCGTACCAAGAAGTCTATTATAGATGTTTAACAGTAGAAATATATTTTTAATGATAAATAATGAAAACAATTGACTATTTTAAAAACGGACAGAAAGGATAAATTGAGGAAAGAAGAAAAAGGTAGGGGTGACAGAGAAGTCCAGAGTGAAAGAGAGATCAAGAGTGATCAAGAATAAGCCAATGATTGAATGAGCAGAACAGAACATTTTATTACTAATTTAGAGCCCATAACAGACAAGTATGAGATTGTTATAATAATAAGGAAAAGATAAGAGAGCAAAACAATTATACAATTAGTAATTGACATAAATCATTTTAACAATAATCCTGCCTAAAAGGAATACATCAAATATGCATATGATTGAATGAGGAATAAAGAAGCTCGGAGGGTATTCAATATTGAATGTAATATTCTATTATAAAAAAAAATTGATACTTTTAATGTAATATATATTCCCAAATGCGTTTTTATGACTTATTGATGTAGTTTAAAGTACAGTCCGATGAGAAGTACTTTCCAATGGGGGAGGGGTGTAAGTTGTAGGGGTTCTACCAAACACACACCCAAAAAAAATCCTTGAAAAGTAAAAAAAAAAAAAGGGGGGGAGCATCAGACAGAATTATGGAGGGACACAGTCATACACTGATAAAGTGCACATATCGAAAAAAAATTATGGGGGGGGGGGGGAGGGGGTGCCTTAAAATTTTCATAAAATTCGACACCATTATGAGATATGAACTGATGAAGATAGTATTAGGCTATTGAATGGAGTAAAGTGTAGGAGGCCTATAGTAACATGTAAAGCTGACTAAATGATAATTATATGAAATTTATATAATTAGTATACGACAATTATTATAATATCGTGTACTTATTATACAGTTTTCTGAGTCATATAGTACATTACACATACACATTACCATCAAAATTTCTAAGTGATGACATAAAAATATTTTATATAAATAAAAAATTGGTTTGTTTGTAGATTAATTCTAAAATCTAAAGAACACACACAAACACACATTAGCTTTAAACCTCAAACCAAGTTCTGTTTTAAAAGGGGGTACCTTTCTAGGAATTTTATCCCAAAAAACTTAAAGAATCAATCAAATCTATGAGAATACAAACAATGTGCATTCATACAATATGTGGTCAGTTTTGGCCAAAAGGGTAAATTCTCTCCAGTGATAGAAGCTGGTGATTTTATTAATTTCAACTTCCTGGTCTCTGGATGTGATAATTTTCCTCAGATGACCGAGCACACAGAACAAGATCATGGTACAGACTGGTATAAAACTAATTGAATCTTTATTTAAACAGACGAAAATAAATAAACAAGATTGTAAACATACATTAGTCATGTTTAAAAGTGTAATTGAAATTCACGAGTGGCTGCACTTTGTCGTTCCTTCACTACTGGCCACTTCAAGGATGACCAGCTCTGGCGAAACAAACAAGTTGGCCGAGTACCAACTCCAGCTAATTGTCGCCTTCCGTAATCCTTTTCTTCCTCGTCCAGAAATCAATCCGTTAGTGTACATTATTGTTATATCTAGTGGTCACCGATCGGTCATCATGAAAAAATACTTTGTCTTATTGTGGATGAACCTGTGCATATTCCAGTTAGGTAATTCTCTCTCTCTCTCTCTCTCTCTCTCTCATTTTAAGTATTCATTTAAATTTTCCGATAAAATGACATCTCTTGTTTTGAATTAATCGTGTTAAATGTATTAAGGACAGATGATACAAAACAAAAAATGGATGCCTAGATTAGTATATATTTTTTGGCCTAATTCTCTCTCTCTCTCTCTCTATTCTCTCTCTCTCTCTCTTCAAATACCATTTTAAAGAAAATTTGAAAAAATAACATAAAATAAAAACTACGCGGTGAAACCTATTCATTTTACGCACTAAAACATGACTCAAGTTGTTATTTTCAAATTTTTTGACAATTAAAGTCTGTTTGTATCATCTGTCCTTAAAAAGTTTCATACCCGGTAACTAAATTTGAATTAAATGATACCCCCGCCTCCAATATTTATGAGCTGTATAATGACAGTGTCCATGTTTTGCTATCACGGGAAACCCAAAATATGTGTCAGATCAAAAAGTAAAATGGGGGTGCACAATGGCAATATGTAATAAAGATTCTGTGAAAGTTTCATTAATTTTCACTCAGTGGCATAAGAGGAGTTGCGGATAAGAGATGGATACCCCAAAGCGTAACAGACGTACAGACGGACGGACACCCGGATTACTATATACCCTCCCAAGTGAGGGGTATAATTAATTAGGCCTATATTGATCAAAATGTTTTCAACTAAAGGCTCTATATAGTTGTATTTTCACATTTAGCAATATTTTACATAATAATTATCCCTTTAGGTGAATAAGCAAAAGAATTTATACTGATTCAGATAAAACATTGTCGGGTATATATATACAGTGTGCCTTAAATTGTGGTCTGAAAATGGCATATTTTTTTAGTTTGTTGCACAAGAGGTAACATTGAATACATGCTGTCATTCTTTAATGCATTAACATTAAAAAGTTTAAAATCTTATCGTCAAAAGAATCTATCGATTCGCCTGTGTTTAATAAAATTATGAGAATGACCATGAACGAACTCCACACAGCAATATTTGAAATTTATTTATATCTTCCTATTTCGTAAAATTCAATTTTTTTAAATTAAATTCTTACCCAAAACGTTATAGTGCATGTCAGATTCGAAAGATTTCGCTGCAATATCTTGACTAACTAGAGGTACTGTGAACAATGAGCTCACTTAAATGATAACACCCCCCCCCCCGCACCCGCCTACCATATGAATATAATGGCAGTGCCCATATTTTGGTAAGGGAAACCCCAAATATGTTCGGATCAAAAAGTAAAATAGGGGTGCACATTGTAATATATAACAAAGATTAAATGAAAGTCTCATCAAATTTCATTCAATTACATGATTTCATTCAGTGGTACGAGAGGAGTTGTGGATAAGAGATGGGTACCCCAAAGCGTAACAGACGGACGAACTGAAGAACAGACATCCGGACATTCTGATTACTATATACCCTTCCGCTTTTCAAGCGGGGGTATAATTATTGAACTTATGATATATTTTGAAGGTGAATGTCAGGATGAAGAAACGATGTTTATCAGTCTAAATCTAACAATGTCTTGGAAAGAGGGATGGACAGAATGCCAGAAAAGAAATGGATCCATCGCCGGCGAAGAAGAAGTAATTCAACAGCTTTTATCTGGCGGCCTCCCAGAAAATGAGTACTGGACAGGGATGCATCAGTATCTGTCGGATTGGATTGGGGTGGTGGGTAAGTTTAGGGTAGAAATACCTGACACAAAAGTATCCAGCCTTTTGTGTTTAATTATATATATTTTTTTCAATTATTAAAACTAGGGCTGGGACGATACAACCTTTTCTATATCGATACGTATCACGATATTTGAGCCACGATACGATATGTATCACGATATGTTTAATTGCTTATAAAATCTTTTTTTGCATTCAAATAAGCAAATTATTTCTTTGCAAATAAGAATACTTTATTCAAAATAGTTGTTTATATGTTGTAAAACAAAATTATTTTACTCAAGTAGTGTTAATTATTATTTATTTCATATCTATATTTATATTTGCTTATTTATTTTATATATTAAACCCCAAATGTGAAATAGTATATATCGATTTTCTTCAATGCGTATCGTCCTCACATATATCACGATATATCGATATCTCGATATATCATCCCAGCCCTAATTAAAACACAACTTTAACCTTTTACTCCTTGCAAATTGTTGAAATACTTACATGTATTTATTCAATAAAGCCAATCTATATGACCCCCCTCCTTGAGTTGAAAGACTGACTAAATACAGAGCTTAATTATTGTTGAATTAGATATTACCTGTTATCTTTTTTGATACTGATCCGATACAGTATCTGTGTTGTAGGATGGGATTACGAGAACACAGTAAGATCGGTAGCCCAGAGTACACACAAGATGGACAACCCGAGTCCAGGGGCCTGTCTGGAACTGTGTCAAACACACGTCTTTGCCATTACTGTATGTACTTGTATTATAAGTAACTACTGAATGATATACAACAATGAAAAATGTTGACTGCAGAAGAACTAATTTATTGCTTTCACTTTTTTTAATCAACAGAATTGGAAAGAGATAAATTAAATTTTACATAATTTATTTTACAGATTATAAGCAACTTTGGCAGCATTAACATATTATAATGAAGCAGCTACATACTTTGTTTAAGTATACATAGCACATTCAATCAGTATTAGAAAAAAATATAAAGACACAAATGTCCACCATTTGAATATTCAAATTGCTAACTATCCAGCATTTTCACAGGTTGTTTTAGATTTTGTTGTATTTGAAATTATATAATTACATGTATATCCCTTTCAGAAATTCATACACATGCACTTTTAGACTATCGCTTGCCTCCTGTACTACTGATGAATAATTTTTTAGTCTCTCGAGAATTATTGGTAGGTTATCACTGTTCTCAATGTTTCAGCACATTTCTTATCCAACAATTGAATACATTAACGGTCCATCCGAATTTTCAATCTAATTAAAATTAGATCCTTTACGCTCCTTTATTTTGTTATGTCGCTAGGGTTAGGCTTACAGCGACATAACAAAATAAAGAAGCGTAAAGGATCTAATTTTAATTAGATTGTCTGAATTTTAAAACTGCAGTGATTTAACTTTAAAAGTAGATTCCGTGAAACACCACACTTATATCAAATGAGAAACCCCAGCTAGGCATGTGGTTATGGTACACTGCTACATGAATAGCATAGAATAGAAAAGCTGAGTTTAAAGCTGTTTTCTAGTATGCTATTAAAGTCTGTCTCTGATAGAATATCAAAATATGAGGCAATTTTGTCAGACTCCGCGGTAAAGGTAATATTTAGGCAATATGAGCTGCATTTTTGAAAAAAAATTATTTTGGTGTTAAAATGTGTCATTATGATTATTTTGTATGTAATTAAAACCCTTATGATTAATAAAACCAAAATGAAAATTTAAATTTTTTCAGAAGAAATATTATTTGTACAATCGAATATATAGTATATAAGCAATCAATAATGTACAGGACAGTAATGTCATTTTGCTTCAATTAGAGCTAATTATAAAAAGTCCTTCCATCGCAAATATAAACAACAGGAGTTTATAAATGGTCTATTTTTCTGTCATTAAAATAGTTTATTACAAATTTGATTTCCAACATAATTTTCTCATGTCAAACTTGTAGCTCATATTGCTTTAAAGTATGCATTGTACTAATGTATACATGTATTATTTTGTATTGATGACAGAAGTTAACTACCTGTATTTCCTAAGAAATCTTTAATTCATACAGAGGACTAAAATAACCTAATCGAACTAGTTCAGAGTTTATCAAAATCGGTTTTCGTTAGAAATACATAAATAGAAAATATTTAGAGAATGTTCATATTTTTTTGTTGCTAGTCTCATATTGACCCCCTTGCACTACTACGGTATGATTTTACTGTTCTGTGTATTCCACAGAGAGGTGCGGTGTGTCTTTGTATTCCTGACTCCGCAGTCAACAGTAACCCGATCCAGTTCAGAAAAACTCAAATCTCCGTATGGACAAGATGTAACAACACAGAGACGCCCAACACGTGCGGGGGGATAACTAACAACCAGAGCATTGTCAGCTTATACGTGGATAGAACACACCTAGGTTTGTATATAGACTTAAACAAAACTGATTTTATAAATACTCATATAAACTCACCGTGACGGAATGTTCCGTCTACTGGAGTATGTGATCAATGTATCAGACTCAAGGTGGGTCTGACTGGTCAGTTAGGGATGATTATTCCTTAAAGACATCTGATCACACATTTGGTATTTTGGTGAATCCTTATTTCAGGTTATTTAAACTCTATTCACAGTTTTGTATTGTTTGTTGATTTTATTTTCAGATCGATCAGTGTTTTTTTTTAATTCATAATCACGATAAAAACAAGGATTCTTGACATTTTAGACATCTTCTTCAATAAAATGGAACCTGGAAATTTTTATGTCTTGTGATTGGTCATGTACAAAAGCAATCGTCTTTCTCTTGTACTGCGTAAATGGACAACCAAAAAGCTAAACAAAATCTGTAGCATGATTAGATAGTCTTATTTTTGAATGTTGAATAAGACGCTCATCTGCATATATTTATATCTGACAAGTTTCACTGATTCACAAGAGCTTGTTCTGAGAACGATCAATTTTTAAAACAGGACAGCTACTGACAACTCAGCTGATGTCACAAGGCTTTCAACAAAAGTGTTTAAAGTGAGATTCCTGCATTTACTAGTAGACATCATAATGATCCTGCAAAGATATCCTGTTGTTGGGTCGTATAATGACTGAAAATTTTCAAACCAATTCTTAGCGTCATAAGGCATTGTTTTTATACTGACTTTACCTACTAACTTTCCGTTTATTACCTGTCCATTAGGTAGAACTTACGGTGAATGTGACCAATTACTCATCCTAATCAGCTTACTAGTGTTCCACATGAGGTTCAAGACAGTGTGTGTTTTAGTCCATGTACAGGATTTATAAGACTTACCAATGTTTGTTATCCCAAAATGTTTTTATCTTGGGCTTCTTCAGTGTTTTTCAGATGTGATGCGTTTAAGACCACAGCTCGTTAAATTGTTGACAGCGAACTGTATCTAAATCTTGCTTCTTCGTTTTTCTAGATACAATTTGCAGCTATTTCTTTTGTAACAAATCTTGAAGTTCTAATCAAATTATGACACCTTCTTTGTTTACTTTTTTGAAGATTGCAATTTATGTACATGTACAGTGGACCCTCATTTATCCGGACGCTTTGGTTCCCAGTTAATTTGTCCGGATATGTGAAGCGTCCGGATACCTGAATCACCAGTCTAACAAGACAAAATAACATTTTAAAAAATCCGTTCCGATGAAAAATCGTCCAGATACTGAAGCATCCGGTTATCTGGCATCCGGATATCTGAAGGTCCACTGTAGTTCCTTTAATAGGCTACAGAGTAAAGTTTCAGACTTGAGTGACAGACTATTGGATATTTATATAGGGCATTTCAAATAAAACATATAGGTATTTAAGATATTTTGATAAACCATGTTTTTTCACATGTACCTAGCTTTGCTGGTATAGTGGTAGCGTCATGACAAACATAAGTAATACATAAACCGAGGGTTGTGATATATCTGTGATCGTCTTTGCTTAGTGTCTTTCTGACATATTTTTTCTATTTATCAATAAAACAGGAAAAATATGACTACTAGGTTTTCCTATGGTAGCTTTTAATATAAGAGGAATTATACACTCATAAGCTATCGTTATGCAAAGAATCTCTCTCAGACCAAATTTTCATTGTTTTGTTTATTTGTTTATGAAATACAGTATTGGTAATGGACACTTTTTTCCCACAGTGGTTCCTGGTATCACTGGTATGAATCAGTTGAGTATCGCTCAGTTTGATGGTAATTGTTTGACGGCCAGGTGTGACAACGAGAATGGAAACCCTGTTCTCCAGGGACGACAGTGTGACATCCATACGCCCTTTACTTGTGAAAACCCAAATTCTTCTGGTAAGTGAATATTTGTTTTTTGATTCTTTGAATTTTTTTTATAATACATGTATTTGATTTTTTAAAGGTGCATAGACAAATATTCACGTATTAATCAAAGCCATCCAAAAATTTAAAGTTTCAATAACTTTTAGATGAAATAATGTTTTTAATATATTTTCGTGTGAAATGCTATTACAATACATAAGTCGTGATATTATACAGAAAATATTAACTTCAGATCTGTGTCTATGCACCTTTAAGGTAACGATGTAACAAACACTTCGAAATATTAAAAAAGAAATATTTTAATTGGAGACTTAAGGCAGACGGGCTTTAAACTTGCGTTGAATTATTAATTAAATGCTCATAGAACAAACGTCGAGATAAAAAAGAAATTCTCGTGACGCGGCAAAACACCCTCATATATCAATCTTGCCTGATTACTGCGATATTAAATACTCAGAAGTGAAATATAAGGAAACAACGTACAACAGTCAAGCCCCAAAGTCCAAACAATACTTTGGAGCAGAGCAAACACGACCTCCAAAAAATCAAGTATTGGATCAGGTGCCATGGAGGTTGAGCATCCCGTGCCGACCAGTCACACCCACTGTGTTCTCCTTATCGTGATCGGGAAATAACGGAAAAATCAGTCGAACAATTCAGTGTATAAATAATGGTCAAACAATTAGTATGAAAAACATCAGTCAGCATTTGACTCAATGAGAAATTGTATTTGCTGACAAGGCCATTGCATCGATCAAAGAACTCATAAAATGATGACTTTAAACGTGACTTCTAACATTCTAGTTTCATCAACTTGTTTGTCATTAATTTACCTCGTTCTAGAAATTGTTCATACTTAGAGCATGCTCTTTCGTATCGAATCAAAAGAGAGATATAATCCCGTGTACAGGTGATGAAGGTATACTACTGCAGAAGTAGGGGGAATTGACGATTGAAAAGTTAAAGTCATCACGTTTATCACAAATCTTGGCTGTTACTTGAGTAGATTACCCTTAATGTCTTTTCAAGTAAAATATCCAAAAATAAAACGGATGTGTCGGACTCTGTAGTATCTTTTATTTCAAGTTCACGGGGTATTTCGTATCAACATAATTATATAAGACTGGAAATAACCATTGTTGATTGACAATACGCCGTCGATATACATGTCCGTATCTTAATGTGGAGTCACGACAAGCGTTTTCTTCTTTTAACGTACAAATTCTGAAGATGCTACAAATGTATTAAAATGTTCCTTCTTATAACAGCATCTATAAGTAGTCTTTGGTGACTATTTCTACCACAAATCACTATTTGTGCCCTTCTATCAGTTGATTTTTTCATTTCTCTAAAGCAGAATTGAAAGCTTTCACACGAGAAGAACTCTATCTGTGTCCTTATATTCGATATTTATATAAATTGATGATGTTCCATCAATTACTAGCTAGTTTCATTCATATATGGACTTGATATGCTAGTATTTCAATGAGATCGAATCAAGACACTGCAAATTCTGTTACATATGTTTGGATATTTTACTGATAATACCTGTAATTGTTAGACCATTTACCTCGTTTACACGGTTCACCGATGTAATCAGTCGACAGGGGATGCTTTCTTGTCCTAGGTACGTGATCCAACCTCTGGAGTTCACGACAGCCCCTGTACTGGCTCTGTCTCGTATTGCCTTTTTACTGGATTCATTATCTTCATTTTTTTTAACTTGTTCAAATGTATAATTCTGATACTAAGAGTTCCAAATTACTTGCTACTTAAGATAATTTAGAAATGTAAATATCAGGGAAACTATTTTACTTTAAAAGTACAATAAAGAAGATGTCTGAATGAAGATATCTGAGAAGGACTTATTGCCCTTGTCACAATTTTTCTAAGATTGAATATTAATTGATTAAATAATGAAAACAATTTTAAAGTTTTATATCTAAACAATATTTATCATTACACCTATTGAAAAGCATTCTTTTAAAAACATTGTTCTATCTTGGGTATGAATTTAAATTAATAACAGTTTTTGCAAAAACTTATGACATCATTGGAGGATGGAAATACCTTAATGGCATTTTTGATAAGGACAAAGACTGAATGTAAGAACCTTTCTTGTTCTCTAGGGACAGGAACGTGGGACCAGGTCTACTCCTACTGTTTGGGTGTCTCTTCTATTTACGCCTCTACTCTTTCCTGTCCTAGATTTACACTAAATCCTCGAAGCAGCGCGACAACCTACTGGATCGGTTACAAGAGGCAATTCTACTCCCGGCAAGACACAGGTCTGTTGGTTTGTATGTAAAACAAGAGGCAATTCTACTCCCGGCAAGACACAGGTCTGTTGGTTTGTATGTAAAACAAGAGGCAATTCTACTCCCGGCAAGACACAGGTCTGTATGTAAAACAAGAGGCAATTCTACTCCCGGCAAGACACAGGTCTGTATGTAAAACAAGAGGCAAGACACAGGTCTGTATGTAAAACAAGAGGCAATTCTACTCCCGGCAAGACACAGGTCT
>NW_026933123.1:0-5449 GCF_032062105.1 Saccostrea cuccullata
AGCGGATCAGTCATAGGAACGATAAAAACTCGCTTTTTTCAGTAGTAGCATTTACATGTAGATTTTATTGGTCTGCAAAACAAAGATGTATTGGTTTGTACATGTACTACAAACTCTTTAATATCAAGGGAATATTTGTTTTAGATGCCTCCTTAAAAATGTCCAATGTAGTAGTCTGTAAGAGCTTATTATTTAACAGCTGCGAGATCAGGATGGTAAATGAAGTGTAGGTTTTGGTGAAATGTTTACTCCAATATATTATTTCGTTCATCACTGTTTTATGTCTCTAGGGAAAAACAATGAATCATTTTGAGGGTCAAGGAACTGAACAGGATTTTATTAATATATTGATATACGTCCTTCTTAACCAAAGTGCCGTTTTTATTTATCAAGAAATCTTTAGAAAATTATAGATCTATTGCTATTATATATGCTATGACTTGGTCATCTACGACAAATGAGGTGATACGCTTCATTTGTTTTCAAATAAAACATTTTTTTTTTGTTTTAAAAATTAGGAAATTCTTCATTATTAAAATGTCACTGTGGTGAATTAATAAGGGAATCTTGATTTGCATTTTTTCGACTGGGAAGACGATGCACGTGAAAACCAGTCGAGCGCTTCAAAGAATGCTATTATCTCATCAGAGTTAGATATATGACTGTCATAATAACGAAAATTAAAATAAGAACTATTTCCAACAAAAAGATCTCTTTAAGCTTTAAGAATATCCTGTAGAGTGATTCATTCTAATCGGAACGAATTTAAAGATTCTGAAAGTGGTTTGCAAGAGAAAAAGGAAATTTAAATTTCGTTCTTGAACTGTACTTGGAACTTTATATTGCAATATAAATGGATACTCCTGAAGACCACTCTGTGCCTCCTTGGACACAATTTTTTGACGGCCCACTTTACAAGAAGTATGTGGACTACATGAAAAACCATGATCTTTCAAAAGGTATATTTATAGACCTTCGATACTGTTATGTATTACCACTTTAAATTTCATATAATAACAATTAAGTTTATGAACCTTTTTACATTGAAATTATCATTTCACATAAAAGTATTGAGTTGTGTTCACACGTGAAGAAATCTTTGTTATCGTAAATTTTTAAGATGAATCCACGCCCGTCATTAATGCTAATTACAGGGTCATGTTTAATTCAGATAAGACTAAAAACAAGTGGATTGTGACAATCCTCTCCACGCTTCCGATTTCAAACAAACAATAGCTGTAATGCCAAATAAATCGAATTTCACTATTTCTGAGTGTTTTATATAAATATAACGAACAATTCCAATTGTAAGGAACTGCGTTAAATTAAATATATTTCGGTTGATGTTATAATTTGACCTACTTTCGTTGCAGTTCACTTTTTATTGTCCTTCATGTTTTTAAGCTTTATTCATGCTATCAATTATGGGGCAATTGTCCAAATTATTATCGTATGTACTCGTACTGACACTTTTCATTATTTCTGTAAGAAAACGGTGTAAATAAATTTATTTATATACGTACAACGAAACGCTCCCAAACTAATAATGATTTTTTTTCTAGCATAAATTATGTAAATTCATAGTTGTATATTAATTTAAAATTGTCCGTTTTTCAGTAGAACACCTTTGAAACAGCTAAATTGGACAAGTTACAAAAGTATTAAACGCACTCCTTGTTTACACTTTCATGATTTCTTCTGCCTTTGGTCCAAAGCAAGAATGATTTTTACATTGGTTATACCAAAAAATGATAAATTTACACTTTGTAATTCAAATTGCACCGTCCATGCACATATCAACATACTAAGGAATGTTTTTTCCCTTTTATAAGTGAAGTATTGAATAGGGTGAAAACAGAGATGAGTATGAATTTAGGTTTAAGCTTTCAAAAGAATTTCTGAAAAAGTTGAGTCACACGTAAAACGTTTTTGTTGAAACTGTGCATGATTGAATGCTATCGATTTCACATTGGATCAGAATTATGATAAATGTTGGAGTGAAAAACAAATCATGTACCATGTAATTTATAATTATGAATAGAAAAGAAGATAGGTTATATGGAGATATCAAACAGAAATGAAGCCTAAAAAAACAAGCTGTTTACACATAATAGTTATTATAATATATAACAAAAACATGAATTCTTACAGTGTAAGTACCGGTATTCTTTCTCGCTTGATCTATGAACATTTTTGAGAAAAAAAATTCTGCATCAACATCTCAAGTCTCTTTCTGAAAAACAGTTAAGTGAGTTCATTTTAGTCTTAGGCCTGATGTAAATTTCAGAATTATTCATTTTAAATTAGAACCCACACATCTAAGAGTCAAACATCGCCCGCGTGGTGCAGTGGTTAGAGCATTTGCCTCATAGTCGCGAAGTAAGGAGTTCATCCTTACGTCGCGGGGTTCGAACCTTACTGTGGGATGTGGAGACCGGTCTTTTGGATGAAATCGTTTAAACTGAGGTCTAGTGTCGCAGTAGATGATGGCACGAAAAAGATCCCTGCTCAATGGCCCTAGGTGTCGAGTATTGGACAAAATTTGCAGCTTTCCCTCAGCAAGTGGTGGCGTCTCCATATGAGTGAAAAATTCCCAAACGGCAGTTCAACAACATACAATCAATCTAAAAGGAACGACAAGAAAAGCAAAGGAATGAAAAGAAAAACTCTATTTTTTGCGCTTTCTAAAAAATATTTGCACTAATCTCATAATTTTTATGAAATTATTTATGTGATATCAAATTTCGTACATCATGTCAAGCGAGGAAAGTGACATTCTTTAGAAATGTGCGTTTGAAGTATTTTTCTTATTTATATATCTATGTTAACTTAGTGGTTATTTAAATTTTTATCCATTTCCTATTAACTTGGCTTAACCACTGATTATGAAAACTCCTCTGCATGCCCTGATTGTCACGCAAGATTTAATTTATGCAGAGCTAATTCTGTATGCAGTGCTTATAATTATAACCATGTTCTGATAACTCTGTAACAGACATCAACTATAAATTTTATAGTGAGTAAGTGTATTTTGCATTAAGCTTGTAAACATTCAAGAACGAAAAAAAAAATCCGCACACTTTTAGATTTGGATAAATTTTCACAGTGAAGCATCAATCCTTAGGAAAATTTGTGCATTCTTATACTTTCAAAAAGAAATAAAAGCGTATACTTTAATATTAAATCATAATAGTTCAAATATTTCACGGTGCACCAATTCAGAGATATAACAAAACTCTTTTGTGTTATAAATTTCAAACTAATGTTTCTTCTTAAGGAACTACGCACGCTAACTCCAATAAATTCCCGTCTACATTTTATAACCATTAAATTCAATATTGATGAAAATTCGGCTATAAAATCATTGTTTAATACAATGAACAGTTAAATGGTTATTGATTAATTAGTTTAATACCAGTGCTAAATTGTAAAATATCCCGAATTCCAGCTTTTGAAAAAAAGGGGGGTAGACGGTATTTTCCACTGAAACTAGGCTATAAATCATCATCATATTTTGAAATATACTGAAAGGAAAAAGAAACGCAGGGTAAACTGTTGAGCTGAATTAAATTTGTTTCCCTTAAAATATTTTTTTTAGTTTTCCTATCTAACTTTTAAAATCATCTTTCAAAAAGATATAACCAAATTCCCATTTGATTTTGTCTGATAATTCATGAGTTATTGAAGCTCAAATGACGATACCCCCCAAAAGTGAAAATTGAAAACTCTAATTATCTTCAATGTCTCTCCCGTGCATCTGTCAGAGCCTTATTTCTCCTTTGCATGGAATTTCATCAGAGTGTTTATCTTTCAAACCCTTGCGATATCGGGCATGGTAACCACGCCAAAAAAAAATTAGTCCTACGACGTGCGCATGCGCCAGTGAGCGGAACACAACGGTAAGTTGACTGGCTCAAAAAACCAAATTGCGAAATTGTTTTCTTTCAAATTTCGTATAAATGTAATGATTATAATCGTCTACTCTATAAATGGCTGTTTTTGTGGTGGTAAGATGGCGATTTAAGAGATGGCAGGACGAATAACCTGCTCGTAACATGGCTCTGTTTCGCGTTAACGTCATCGACATGGTTGATTGAAAACGACTCCAGACCCTCTCTAACAACGGGTAACAAGTTTTATGGGGGAGATTTTTACAAGAAACTGCTCAGTAAACCGTTTTTGCCTTTTCATTATTATGCAATTCGAAAACAAGACCCCATTGAACTTCCGTAAACTGTGCCAAAATTGCAAGAAATTCATAATGTCTCTTAATATTGAAAAACGATGTGCATACTTCATGTGCATCAAATAATGCAACAAGATTTGTTGACAAACTCGTCGTTATCAAATTGCACGTGTTTTGGCATTTTTAGCGTTTCCCCAGGTGACGTCATAAATTTCTCGGTAGAGTAATTCTGAATACTGATTTTGGTACACAGTAACTAAATTTCTCTTTTGACCAATTTTCGTGATTTTCGTCATGTAGTCAAATTTTTTTCGAACATTATGCTGCCCTGTGTTTCTTTTTCCTTTCAGTATAGTATATGATATGAATAAATGTTTCTTAAATCATTTTTAATATATCATGCATATAAAACGAAGCATATGTACTAGTAAAATACAATGTTTCAGTTGTAAATCACCTCGAAATAGTAGGTAAAATAAGCATTTTTGTCTGTAAACATATCCCCCCCCCCGGTGAAACACAAAAAAAGCTTTGGTATGAATTTGTGAAATGACAGTCGATATCACCCGTAAAAAAGGAATTTGTGTTTCACCAGGGGGGGGGGGGTGTTAATTTAAAAATATTTTTCGTTTTCCATTGATTTCTTTAGTGAAAAACAGGAGTTTTAGCAAAACGAGTTATCTCTCGTTGTTTTCCCAAATAAGTTATGTTTTATGAAAATCCATATAAATATCTATATTTATACTTAAAATCATTCGAATATATTAATTTTTGAAAATTGACTTGAAGGTTGGTAGGAGAACAATACTATGATCGTTCGCAATTCTTGAAGGGTATTAAGCAGTATTTCAATGGTACATGTTAATAATGAAATTCACACCAAATTAATAGCCATTCTCTGTAACCACTTCAACTTCGTTGCCACGCATGGTCACCGATTTTGATGAAACTTCACCTATGCTTAGTACTTGACACCAGAAACAAATATCAAACAAAATTTCGTTGCTAAGTGTCTTGGTTGCTATGGCAACAGCCGGAAAAGTTTGAAAAATCGAGATTTTCAGCCATTTTAAATCTTGGCTGTGGCTTAATAAAAACTAGAAAAAGCAAACAAACCATTCTCACAAAAAACATGACACCTTGATGTCACTTATACTGTAAAGAAACTGTTTAGAATATATCTCTAAATAAGTGGTAACCAAGGGTACATTTGGAATACATTTAAATTGCTGAAATATGCTGAAAAATACTCCGTATTCACTA
>NW_026933124.1:0-5429 GCF_032062105.1 Saccostrea cuccullata
CAGACCTCCAGTGAAACATACATGACTGCATTGGAAGAACAGAAATAATGAAATGAGTCAGATCTGTCTAATAAATTTAATACATAAGCTACATAAGTAAAATTCATTAAGAATTTTTCACAGTAAGGAAGGTTATGACCAAAAAATCCTGAAATACTGTCAAGGTCTGCATGATAATACTTATTCTGAGTTCTAACCATGCATCATACATGTAGTGTAGAATGTCACTTAGCACCATGGCATGCCTTTTGTGGTTCTTTGGACTTTATTTATGCTTGCGCAGCTGACATTCATGTTTTTTCAGTTTGTCGGAGACTGTTTTTTGTTATTTTTTCATTTATATGTAGGTGTTGACTGTCACTTTTGAATTAAGTCTCAGTCAGTGATGCTTATATGAGCATGATCTATTAAGTATATCATTGTACTGAAATATTTATAAATTCCAAATTTAACAGATGAAGAAATTTGGCATATTTACATAATTGAAATATCAGAATAACTATAACTCAGCTAATAAGGTGCACATTTCTTCTCAGATCACTTCCTATAAATTTTATCAGCAGATTTTGTACACCCACCCACCTCAAAGAATCATGGAGGATGTCTTGAATTTGGTCTCTGTGATGCATTTTGTCTCATAAAAAAGTGTTCAAACTCATTAAAATGTTTTATATTTCTATTTTATAATTTAAATGTTTATTTTTTTTATGTAAATTTGTTGAAACAGAAAGATATGAGCTTGCATAAATCATGGGAATTCATTGAACACCTTTGGAATTCCTGAATAAATCCATGAAAAGAGAATAATTATGCATGGAAAATTGAAATTTCATGGCTAATTTGTGTCTTAAGAGAAAGCCAGTTGCATAAATCACAACAATAAATTACATCTGAATTGTTGTCTCCAGTTTCTTATCATCAAAGCCAGTTTAATGGAGTGTGGGAGCTGTGAAGAACCTTCCTAGATGCTGATATCATTTTGACTGCCCTGAGTTACAACACAGCATTTAGATAAACTTCTGCACAGCAGCTTGTAGACACATACCTAGGCTTTATTTGGAACATAAATTGACCAGATACAGTGTTCATTATCAACCCAGTATTTAACAATTTCTGTATTTTTGTTCATTCTTTGAAGGGGAAAATGCTACTTTGTTATGTAATAATTACATAATGGTCTTAGACTTGTAAACTCTTTTCTGTGTGTGGTGAAGAACAAAACATATACTCTCCATGGATAAAAAATTGGTTGCCAAGCTTATTCTTTTAATGATGAAATTCTGCTTCAAAAGATGCACAAAAAACTGCTTCCAGAGTGCTGTGTGTGTTATTCTTGACTGCTCTGGAGTAAGGGAGATAAATGCTTCATATATTCAGAAATAAGGGGATTTAGATCACCAGACTTAGGGATGTTGGGGACAATTATTTAATGAATCTCAGGTGCAAAAATGAAAAAATCGAACACCTTCAAAGGTCCTTTTAGCTAACTGTACCCCAACCGGAACCAGCTCAAAAGATAGTCAAGCGCATTCACAATAAAACACCAAAATGCGTTGCAATACACTTACAATTCAGGGATTAACGTAGGATTCTTCTTAATTTTACTGTGCCAAATTTTTTGCTGTTATTGATAGCGTCAACAAAGCGAGAATGACCCAGCGCTGACTGGTCAGTTACAGACAGCATCAAAACACGTGATTGTAATGGACAACTCTGATTGGCTGCTTGTCTGCGAAGGGGTCTGGTTTGACCATGGAAAATTTTGGAGTTGCGTAACAAGCAGCCGAAAAAGAAAAAAGGGGGAAAATTACATAACATGGAACCCGACACTTGAAAGGCCTGGGAAATTCCAGCAAATGGAGAAAATCAAAACATTAGTTTGAACAACAAAATGAACATCTAATTACTTACATTTAGACAAAAGAAATTAAAAAAACAGCATTCAACACATAAATGAAATTATTTACATAATTGTTGTTTGACGACAAATTAAAACACTTTTTAGCCTTTTGAACTTCTTTTCGTGTTATGGCGTTTTGAGTGCCATAGATTTCATAACATTTTACTCAAAACAAATGTGTTATGTAAATATTACATTATTAATCATGCCGTTAATTTAGAAAAAGGGGACAGAGCCTAATTTGTACGAGAAAACTTAACTATGAAATCCTCCAAAAACCAACAATTCTTCAAAATACCACAAAATGAGGTGATATGCTATTTTAACCTGTGGGAAACCATCAAAATATATAATAACTTACTACAGCACGCTGATTTGTATATAGTTAAATCCCACATAACAAGTTATAAACAAGTCACTGATTACAATCCACTTGGCGATGTGACGTAACGTAAAACGTGCTGCAGTTTATATGCAGTTAGAAGCAATCAAGTAAATTTTTCTCGACAAAAATATATTCTATAATTGATTAAAATTTTATTTACAGTTTTTTCTAGGTCATTAACCTGGATTCAATGTATTTTTCACGATTTTATTATATATTTATTGTATATTTCGTATTTGTTTGATACTGCCGTATATTTGTATGCAAGTACATCGGGGGTACTGTGGAGGTCTTTATAAAACGATCTAGTGCAAGGACATACATTCATGGATCTGAAAACTTTTCAAATAATTCTAGAAATATCAAGGTATTAAAAAGCGCTGTGTTCCTGATGAAATCTTAAAAAAATTTAAGTATATCAATATTTTATGCCATTGACCAGCAAAATATACAGCATTCGGTCATACAAATAGGATTTTAACAGTGAAATTTCAGAATCGATATAGGATCGCAACACTTTTCAAAATCTCCAATACTTTTGAAAATATTAATAAACTTTAATTAGAATTTTACCTTGGTTATGCCCTTACACTAGTGAAATTTATAGGTAACCTCAATACTGCAAGTAAATGTGCTTAAATCAATACTGCCACATCACATGAGAAGTCTAAACATAAAATCTATTCGTCCTCAATATATTGTTATTAACCATAATACCAATTATCCGATATGTATATAGTACTAAAAATAACCGCCTTTCCCATTAATTATGAATCCATTTTTAAATTTCAAAATATTGTCGATATTTCTACGCGCACCTTAACTGTACTGCATATCAAAAAAGTTTTGCAATATTCCTTATAGAGTGTATGAAGGGTTATAATGGCAGTAGCTGTGACCAACCGTGTAACTACCCTACCTATGGAAAGGATTGTCTGTCAACGTGTAATTGTGAGGAAGAGTACTGTAATCATAGCACTGGATGTAAAGGTATGGCATTATCAAAGTGATTGGTAATAATTTTAGCTCACCTGAGCTGAATGATCAAGTGAGCTTTTCTGATCACCCGGTGTCCGTCGTCCGTCCGTCCTCCGTCCGTCCGTCTGTCCGTCCGTCGTCCGTCTGTAAACTTTTCACATTTTTAACTTCTTCTCAAGAACCACTGGGCCAATTTTAACCAAACTTGGTACAAAGCATCCTTGGGTAAAGGGGAATTTAAATTGTTAAAATCAAGGGCCAAGACCCCTTCCAAGGGGAGATGATAAAATACAAAAATAGGGTGGGTTCATTAAAAAATCTTCTTCTCAAGAACCACTGGGCCAGAAAAGCTGAAATTTATGTGGAAGCATCCTGGGGTAGTGTAGATATTAAATTGTTAAAATCATGACCCCCGGGGGTAGGGCGGGGCCACAATAGGGAATCCAAGTTTTACATAGAAATATATAGAATAAATCTTTAAAAATCTTCTTCTCAAGAACTACTGGGCCAGGAAAACTGAAACTTATACGGAAGCATCCTTGGGTAGTGTAGATATTAAATTGTAAAAAGCATGACCCCCGGGGGTAGGGTGGGGCCACAATAGGGAATCCAAGTTTTACATAGAAATATATAGAACAAATCTTTAAAAATCTTCTTCTCAAGAACCACTAGGCCAGGAAAGCTGAAATTTATGTGGGAGCATCCTTGGGTAGTGTAGATATTAAATTGTTAAAATCATGACCCCCGAGGTTAGGGCGGGGCCACAATAGGGAATCCAAGTTTTACATAGAAATATAGAACAAATCTTTTAAAAATCTTCTTCTCAAGAATCAATTGGCAAGGAAAGCTGAAATTTATGTGGAAGCATCCTTGGGTAGTGTAGATATTAAATTGTTAAAATCATGACCCCCGAGGTTAGGGCGGGGCCACAATAGGGAATCCAAGTTTTACATAGAAATATATAGAACAAATCTTTAACAATCTTCTTCTCAAGAACCACTTGGCCAGGAAAGCTCAAACTTATGTGGGAGTATCCTTGGGTAGTGTAGATATTAAATTGTTAAAATCATGACCCCCAGGGTTTGGACAGGGCCACAATAGGGAATCCAAGTTTTACATAGAAATTTATTGAACAAATTTTTAAAAATCTTCTTTTCAAGAACTACAAGGCCATGAAAGCTGAAAATTATGTGGAAGCATCCTTGAGTAGTGAAGATATTAAATTGTTAAAATCATGACCCTCGGGCGTAGGGTGGGGCCACAGTGGGGAATCCAAGTTTTACATAGAAATATATATAGAACAAATCTTTTAAAAAGATTTGCATCACCCAAGTTACTCAGGTGAGCGATGTGGCCCATGGGCCTCTTGTTTTAAAATATCAATTGTATTCCCTTGCAGTTGGTAACTAAACAAAATGATTATTATTCTTGTGTTACTTAATAACGAATATCATGTTAATGTTTGGAATTCTTTTTGCGACATCTTCTCATGCATTTAACAGGATTATATTTATAGGTTATAAGATCTTTAATACAATTTAAAACACTCGTTCTCATTAAGTGTCCATATCTCTGCAAATGAAATTTGATTTTTTGAACAGAGCAATTATATTCTTTAAAATGTCATTTCATTCATGAAGATACATGTACATTTAATTTTAGTGAAATTCAATACAATGAAATGCACTTACGGCCAATCCATGCTTCAAGCAACCTTTCTATACTCATTGCAAGAAAAAATAAAAACAAGTCATTGACTGGCTATTTGCCATCAACGCGTTTTTACTCCATCGATGGTATTAACGTTTTCACCAGTGTGATCAGAAGGCTGTCGACCACTAGGAAATCAAAGATATAAAGTGGATCCACAAAGATAGAAGGGGTTAATAGTGGTATAAGTGCCAATGTATACTAATGTCTGCACTGGTTTTTATTTAAATGTTAATAAGTAAATATACGTATTTTTCTCTTAAATAAAAAAAACGTCAGTAATACATATGTTATGTACACAATTTACATTGTCTACGAATTGAGTTTTTATATGCGTCATATTGTTGCATATTATTGATCAAAAATGAAGGTAATTTGTTACTACTTAATAACCTTTGTTTGAATGTTATTGTTTTTTTTACTATTGACTGTTCTTAAGATTTTCCTTAAAAATTA
>NW_026933125.1:0-54351 GCF_032062105.1 Saccostrea cuccullata
GTTTTTGATGTAAACAACTTTCCCGTGTTACAGAGCGCAAGCGTTTGGGCTGAAGCCGAATGCAGACAAACGACACATTAAAAAGAAATTATTTTAAAGACATGCTATTTTATATACGAGAAAATCACTAATTATTTTTTTTAAACTTTGAAGATTTTTGCTGTTTATTACAAATTCTTGCAAATATCGGTAAATAGTTATTTTTAGCACCACTTCCTTATATGGATCAATCAGGGCGGAGCAACCGTCATGCCGTCAGACCTCATTATGACTTCATTACCATTTTTTTTTTTCATGTGTTGCCTTAATTTTTATGCGAAGATTTTAAAAAATTTTAAAAGACTTAAGTCTATTCTCAGTTTATGGTTTTGGGGCCAAGTTGGCAGTTGTTTATCTTACGAATTTCTATCTTTATGGCTTGACAGAGGCTTGAAGAAAATAATAAAACGAAACAGGATTGAATTTTTTAAAAAATAAAAATTAAAAGATGGAATATTAATGAGAAATAAATATCGAGGAAACAATCTCATGAATAAATTGCACATATCTCTATAAGAGAGGATTCGGGCCACCTATCGTATCTGTAACGCAAAAGATATATACCAAAACACGAAGTTTTTTTCTGATTGTTAACGTTTTCAGGTATTATTATTAATTTACATGAACTAATTTATTCATTCCCTTTTTTCATACCATATAATTATAGCATAGATATACAACATAAATTATGTCTGTGTTTTCCAAAAATAGAGAGTTTGCTTGATTAAGTGTTTAAAGGGCATAAACTTAGTTTGGTATACAGAAATGAAAAAGAAGGGGGAAAATCGTGAAAAATGACAATTATAAAAGTCGTTTTTTTTTTATTTCAACTTCCATGAGTCTACGTCTAAGCTTCTTTAGTGTATTAATCCATATACCGTCAGTCACATTTTTTGTCCCAGGATGATCTGTAAAGCAACCGCTCTTAATTACTAGGTTTGTCTGTTTAGGATTGGAGTGCGTTATTCCCATTCTAATGCAATCTATGCATTTTTGTTTGTTGTTTACGTCTTATTTTGTTGAAGTTTGTTACTGTACATGAAATAAGTAATGAGGTATTGTATTTTCAGCGTCGCTCTATTACGACATCATAATGAAATGCTTTCTCTCTGGTTAATGCTTCAAACATCAGTGCATTTACCAATTAAATTGTGTCTTACAAAACAATTACATTTGATTTGAATATTTCATCTACATTTTAATAAGTAGATAAATTCTTTTCCATTGTTTATTTTTCCCAGTTTCCAAATATGAATAAATCTAGTTTGATGTCTTCAATAATTTAATTTAATTGATTAGGAAATAAAGTACTGATGTTTCAAAATTCTTTTTTTTACATATAAAAATGAAGACAAATTGTTTCTTTTTTATATAAAACATTGAAGACCAACTTTTTTTTTTTAAATCCTAATTTAATTTTGCATATTTAGAAAAAAAATCAATTAAATAATTGATTAAAATTTTAAAGGATGAAAAATCTTTATCAATCTCGTATTTACGAACAATTTTAAAGCTTATAATAAACATTTTTCTATTCAATGAAAAAACTCAATGCGATATCAGGACGTATTAATGACAAAATAAAATAGGTATCGTATTCTCGATGATCAGTTTATTCACTAACCAGAACAGTATGTTTTTTCAGAAGAAAATATTTCTCTATTTACAATATATACAGTGAATTTAGGAGCAGAACGTGGCTTTTCACAAACGAGTGAAAAATTCACCTTGATTTGTAGGTAACTGTGTATAGAAATAAGCCAAATGACTGTTAAGATTATTTGAATTACAATAAGTCTGAGATATAATTGTTTTCGCTAAACAAGATCTTTCAAAATGACATTACCTCCAAACATTATAATACTAAGACAGTAAAGAACAAGGTATGGTTTCTATACAGATCTTGCCCTGTAATTTTCTAAAAAATGAAACTAGTGTAAAAGAAAAAAAACTAATGCTTTCTCAATCATTGAAATTCCAAGCAGAAAAATCATACAAATCATTTTTCTCCCATGTGTTTTTAAATGGTAATTGTGACGTCATAAACATGCGCATTTTCCCTCTTTTTCTTCAAAAGTTGCAGAGGACACCAATTTTCAATTGAATTTTCTTTCAGAAGATATTGTCTACAGGCATAGCCCACCCAAATTCTCTGATTTATAGTTTTGTTTGTTTGTTTGTTTTTTTTTTTTTGGTTGTTTTTTTTTTTTTGCATAACATATCAAAAAATCAAACTGTGCGACGGCTGTGGACACTATTTTCTAATGGAAATTTACCCTTGAAATTGGCTAATTTAAGGCTTTGTATGTTAAAAATCAGAAATGCATCACATTAATGTCGTCATATTGGCAGAATGGTAATCCTCTGTGCCATATTCTTTTTTAGTTTTTCACAGTCATATATCTAATTAGAATTTAAGCCAGTTTCAAAACTGATAACATAACATTTTAGAGCACAATTAGGCTAAAACCTCTGTGCCATATTCTTTTCTAGTTTTTCACAGTCATATATCTAATTAAAATTTAAGCCAGTTTCAAAACTGATAACATAACATTTTAGGGCACAATTAGGCTAAAACCATACCTTCTTCTCTAGTAGCAGAATGTGGCTTTCCACAAACGAGTGAAAAAATCATCTTGATTTGAACGGTAACTGTATATAGAAATACGCAAAATAACCTTTAAGATTATTTGAATTACATTAAGTCTTAGATTTAATTGTTTTAATTTTTTTAATTGAAACAAGATCTTTTAACATGCAATTACTTCCAAACATTATAAAACTAAGACAGGTCATAAAAACGGACTCCATGGAATTCGAGGTGGGGTCAGGTACCTACAAAATGTAAACAATCCTTGTTGATCACGCACAACCCCTGCGAGTTAAATAAATTGATAAAGTATACGAACTATTAAACAGACATCTATACATATCGTTACGAAATACGTATCACCCAGATCTAGAGAGAGAAAATTAAACCAGAAAGCCAAACGTCTAAGGATTGATTTGACAGATTGATGAAGGATTAAATAGCGATCGATCTTTAGCAAAATCTACGAACAAACCAATCCCCTGAAAACGGCACCTTCACAGTTCTGAGGCTTCAAGAGATGGGATTTGGTGCCTTCGAGGAGTAAGCATCCCCTGTTGAAAAACACGCCAGCCGTGAGTCCTACGCATTTAAATCATGTAGTCTAAATATTTAGAAGGTATCCATACTCACAATTCTTAGATTTCACTGATAAATGGTTTCATTTATGAAATATTTATAATATATTTATATTTTAAATTTTTTGAAATAGTTGAAGTTTGCATCACAGTTATAGTAATTCAATCAAAGCAAATAACCTTTTCGTGTCTTACTTTTCCATAATAAAGCGTATTTAGATGATTTAATGATAGACATACATTGTATGTGTATTCAGAAAAAAATAACCTCATCGATCAACATAGAAAACAACAAGGACATTTCCATTCGTAAAGGAATCAGGTGTTTTACTGAATCTTATTCAGTAATTTACTATTTCTTACAACGTCTTATACATGTATGCATCAATGTCTGGAAATTGTTAGAATTATCAGTTGATATTTATACCCCCCGCTTGAAAAGCGGGAGGGTATTTAGTAATCGTTAATTCCGTCTGTACGTCCGTCCGTCTGTTACGCTCTGGGGTACCCATCTCTTATCTGCAACTCCTCTCATACCACTGAATGAAATTTGATGAAACTTTCACAGAATCTTTATTACATACTGCCATATACTCCTATTTAACTTTTTGATCCGACACATATTTTGGGTTTTACGGCCAGAGCAAAACATGGACTTTGCCATTATAACTATATGGAGGCAGGGGGGGGGGGTATCATTTAGTGAGCTCATCGCTCACAGTACATCTAGTTATTATTGAAATAAAATATGAAAGAATATGCGATTAACAAAAAATGTCAACAGTAAGAAATCTTACATTTTAATACAGCTTGAATCAAACAAATATGCAAAATTTCTAATTTTGTCGATTATGAGATAAGTTTCAGTAAGATTTGAAATTTAATTTTCAACCTAAAGCAGCATCACTGTGTCATTTTAACGTCGAGACAGGGGAAATTTTTTGCATCAAAATGGAAGCGTTTTTCCTTTTTTTTCTATTTTCATAAATGCTTTCAAAAAATCAACTACAATCATCCTTTTTTAAAAAACGATTCTAAAATAATACTTTAATATAGAAAAAAATGTGAGATGTTGCTACCCAGGTGAACAATATACATAGATCATCTACAGGTATATGCAACGTGGGTCAATGTTTTTTTAGTACGTTGATGGACTTCCAGAGACTCGGTTTTTACTCTGGTTTATTTATTAGTATAAAAATATTTACAAATGAAAAGTAAAAGACATATTTCTCATTTTTATTCTTTTAAGAAGAGATCGTTAGGTCTTGAGAAAGAGTTCGTTTTATGGATATATTCTATATGCTTATTTTTATAACAACAATATGGTTCCTCTCTTATGGGGTCTTTATAATACAAGGGGCGTTATTTGAACTTGGAATCTGCATTTTATAATTACCTGAGGAGGTACGAGGGCTGTACGGAAATTATTGTTAAAATCTTTCTTTACAATGAACGTCTTTCGATGAAAATATGCATATTTGTTTGACAAACACTTATATTGATAAAAGCAAGAAAAATATCGTGGTATATTATTGTGTCAATGATTTGAATACCCGGAGCAGTCACGAAATTATGTATACATAAAATTAAAAATGAAAAAATGGATAATATTGCGAGAGGAAAAAAAAGTTACTCAACCAAACAATTTACAGGACTTTAATAATGCCAATTTCAGATTTTATTTTACTTCAAAATACCATGTTTATCAAAGTATACTTTTTGTTGTTTATAAAGAAAATGAAGTAACAATTCCCATTTCATATACAAGAAACATTTTATTTTCCCCTTTCTCTAAAAATGATATGATATAACAGTTCCTTTAAATTTATAATCCTTTGAATGCTACACAATTATTATAAATCACATTTTCAATTGAAATAAAATTTATTATCATGTACACATGCATATGAAAAAAAAAAATCCCGAATTCAATGATTTAAGCGAAAAGTTTACTAAACAGTTAATTTAAAACTAAAAAACTCCACCTAGGAAAACGTATAAAATAAAATAGTGTGGTATTATATATCGTACATTACTTCACTTATCAAAAATGAATTTCAGAATAATAAATAAGATTGTATCCATATCCGTCGGGACCAAAGTTTTGACCAAATTTAAAGTTAAACGCAAATTTATCGGACGCTTAGGCATTAATATAATTTCCATTACTAATGTAGTCCCGATTTCCTTAAACATTCCCATTGAAAGTCTATATACGTACCCTATGAAATTCCCGCCTTACCCCAAAGGGAACCACAATCAATTTAAATTAAACCAACTTAAATTGTCTTTGCCTCAACTTAGTGCTTAAATGTTTTTATAATTTTAAATGACATTCCTATTTCTGAAAACAATTTTTTGTCTTCTATGAGTACATGTACACTGTTTGGGAGAGTAATAAGTTAAAATGTGGCACTTCTGTTCTGTTTTTATTAAATATTCCCAACTAAAATCGCTTATTGTGACCCCACCTACCCAGTGCCGTAGTTCGACCTAACCTATTTCTATACTTAGTTAAAACTTTCATAATAGTATTTCTAATAATGACTTCGCTCTGTTTGAGAAAATAAATATATAAATATTTTATATCTCTCAGTTTATCTTTCATATCATTTTGCTGCCTACCCTACGCTTGCATTAGTGGTTTATTACTCGTAACACGATTATTCATGAATTTTTTGCATTCACGATTGTTTTATCTGTCTACGCCTTAGGACTAAAGAAATGTTCTCACTGTCTTGATTATTTTTCTAAGAAAGTAATTGAAATTTTAATCTTTCTCACACGGAATATCCTATAATATGTAAAATATGCTTTGTTATATTTTAAGCAGAAGATCTTTAATTTAGTCGAAAATGTGGAATGTTTACACATACAAGACAGACGATAGGGACTCCTGGAAGCTCAGTTGGGACCTTTAAATTCGAATTTATACATAGAAAACTGTTTTATTCTGAAACACTTAAGCAAGTACATAAAATTATTGAAAAGACTTGTTAACTTCGTTTTTTGAATAAAAAGAAGCTACATAATTATTGGTTACACACATTCTAAGAATTGTAAGCAATTTCTTAATAAAAATAAGTTATTACAGATTCCTTAAAGGTGCATAAATACAGATTTGATGTTAATATTTTGTCGATTTTTTTTATTTAATATTACGACCTATAAAATATTGCAATTGCATTTCACAAGAAAATATTTCACAATCTAATTCATCCCAAGATATTTAAACTTTAGTGGAATATGCCGGTATCTACTCTAAATTTTCTGTATCATAGTTTTAATCTTTTTCATCAATACACAACAAAATTGCCACTTTTTAAAGTATTTAGAATAAAATAATTATTTAGTTTTAGTATTTAAAATAATATTATTATTTGTGAAAGTGCAAGGATGTATCAATCAAACCGGCCCAGAATTTCAATAACTTAAAAAAAAATTAATGAATTATTTTTTTCGAGTGAAATGCTATATATATATATTGTGAATTCCATTAAATAAACCGTAATTTTACACAGAAAAATTGAGAAAATGTTCACTAAATCTATGTCTAAGTACCTTTAAGAAATTATTTTTATATTTGAAAATCCATGTATCTATTTCATTGAAAATAATAAAAACGATGTAAAGCAAAACTCTATTTACATATTATGTAACAGAATTATTTTATATCGCATGTATGAAAAACAAATCAAAATAATGATTAGCATCAGAAAAATATACAGTGGATTTCATTTTTTAAAAGAACAATTATATGATTTTTTTAAAGACAGATGATAACAAAGACAGTTTTATCAACATACTTGAGAAAAAAAATGTAAAAAAAAAAATAATTTGGTGGAAGAAGGAAAAAGTTTAACCAAATATTTATATATTCATTATTTTTATTTTAAGTTTTAAATTGATTGGATTTTTAAATTTCAAAAAATTGATAAGAATGATGCATGTGGCAAAAAATGTAGAATTTTTAACATTGTAGAAAATTGATAACTTCTTAATATTTTCTTAAACACTCTGATATTGGTTTACCTAAAGCAAAAAAGTACTTGAGGCTGGCTGCTTTTTTATTATTATTTTTATTTGATATTTTAAAGTTACTATTCTATTTTCACTGTTTTAAAAATTCTTAGTTCCTAATTCAAAATTCTTGGTAAGCATAATTCTTCACTGGTCAAACTCACTGAGACTCAAAATTGCGTTTTCTTTTTTCATCTTAACCCATTCATCAGAGACTTCTGGAAGAATTAACTTGTGGTGCCCAGCTAGGGTTTTTCCATATTTTCCGATGAACCAAGACCAATATTTTGATATCTCTGTGGAAGGAGTTATTTCCCAACCTGGCATATATGTATTGTAGCTCTTGTATGGGTGAAATACTCCCGGGATTTTTTTCAGAACAGGTACACCAGTTGCTACATTGTGTTTTCCTTTCACTGTTTATGAGAAAATTGCAAGTTTCTAATACAAGCTCTCTGTTATATATCCAATGATAACCATTGACCCCTTGAGGACGATGTTGTATACATCTATGTTTATGATTATCATCTTTGGAGGCAGTTGAACACGGTTCCTTGCACCAAGGACACGATTCGGGACAACCCCAGCTTGTTGATGATAGATGTATATGGGGAGGGATCTTCCCATACTATGTTAGTCATTCCTTTGGCAAAAACCTCTGAAATCTCATTTTTCATTTCCTTAAATTGTTCCTTGATATTTTTAACCAAATTGTCAAAATCATTTACTTCTAGTTCGAGAACAGACTGGAAAGGCACATTTGAAAAGTCTAAATTAAGATCTCTTATTTCGAAACAAAATTTATCAACCCAGTTTTTAACAACTTTTAAATGATTTGACTCAGATGCACTTTCAACACCTTCAATTATTAAATATATGATGGTATCTACGAAGTCTTCAGTAACATTGGTATATCTGGATATCTGCCCTTTCATCATCTCCCCAAAAAAGAGTTGAGTAAAATTTGTGATCCATGAAGTTGCGTATGTTTCTGCACTTTCTATGTACATAAAAAAGCTACTGAAATCCTCCTTTTCTGCGAGATCTCGCATAATGCTCTTTATCAAAGGATATTTTCTGAACTCAAACTGTTCGTTTATAACTTTGGGAATGTACATCGACAGTTCTCTTTCTACTTTTTCTATAATCAAAGGTTTCATTTCAACACAAAATATGTTAGCAACTATATATTCATTCATTTGCTTTTGCGAGTGCAAATACCTATAAAAAGAATCAAACTTCTTGACGACTGCTCTCAACTCGAGATTGCAAACTATTTTTCAGCTTAAATGCTTTTATCATTTCTGAGAAATGATAAACAGAAAATCTAGCAACGTGAAGAGCCACTTTAACTTCTAGTGGGGGTGTCATTGTATACCCATGTTTTGCAGAATCTCTGAAATGTTCCTCAAATGCATCAGTGACAAACTTTTTTAGCAATGAAAACGTATAATCGTATTCGTTATCACCTTGAAGATTATTAACGTACTCATCAATGCGTATGAATATATCATTAATGTAGTTATAGGCTTTGTGTTGTGTAATTTTGATGATGCATGCAATTCCTTTTACAGTTTTAAAAATGGAATTGAAATGTGCCTCGGACTGAAATCTTTTACGCATATTGTTTTTACCAGTGATTTAGAATGTTTCCATTCTTCAATGCGTTGATCTTTTAGACCATCTTCTACAAGTTTGTCATGTTTTCTAAATATATAGTAAAACTGTTGAACAGTTATACTTGTCATTTCGCTTATATCAGCATTGACATCTCTCTCCGGATTTTGTCGAACAATTTCGTCTACCCATTGTTTCCAGAATCTATTAAACTGCATTGCAATTTCATTCTCAGTTGGCATCTCTTGTCTTCCTTTAAGTGTTTCTGCAAAACCTTTGGCTTTCTTTTGGATTTCCTTTTTATTTTTAAGGATGGTATTGTTAATTTCAAACAAAGCTTTACACTTTTCTTTTTCGGTATGGAGTTTGTGTTTTACGTCATTTTCGATTGAACGTGATATCATTTCAAGTTCAGCATATTTGCGACCTTTCCAGTGCACCATATGTTCTCGAAAAGCTGATTCCTTGAAGAAAAGATCTAATTCCCTAGTAATTAATTTCTTCTTTTCATTAATCTTTTTAAAAAACTGTCCATAAAGTGATTTTTCTTGATTTTCAAGCTCATCACAATTCTTACATTGTTTGAGAGTGGGACGAACACTATCAATTAACCATTTTAATTTCAGCTCTTCGAGTTGCCAGGTAAGTTCCTGAAATTTCTTTTCTAATAAGCTGTATGCTTTTACCTCTAACACATTTCGAAAGCTAAATACAAAGTTTTCAGACAAAATGCCATTCCAAAGGTTTTGCAGATGGTCTCTGGTGCCTTTAATAGATAAGTAATTGTGAATTTTATTTGTTGTCAAATCCTGTATGATGCATTTAGCGACCTCAATAACACGTGTGCTATATTGCAAACTAGCAGGTGCCATTGGTGGACTACCATGCCACAAATCAGGAACATATTTGACAGGATTCATTGGGTTGAAGCCGATAACATCTTGAAATGACCCAATATTTACTACATGTTCTTGATTAGCTACTTCTACTGTTATTTTGTCCAAATTTTGGACAATTTTTTGGTTTCCTTGAATTGTTAATTTTTCTGCATCAAGCGCCGAAACATTCTGATGAACAAAGATACAGGACTGTTGTAAAGTTATTTTTTCATTGGCTTGTTTTAATCTTATTAGTGCATGGACAACAATTTGAAGTAATCTTCCATATCTGCAATTGTTTCTCCTTTAATATTTATGATTGACAACATCTCCCATGCCGATAGCTAGAGTTGCAAGTTCATTATCATGATTCACCTTTTCACCAGAAAGTTCAGGTGCACTCAAACCTTCGGTATCGATGACCATTGCATAGTCAAACTCCAATGAAGATTTCATCTTATCAACTGGCACGAGTTGAATAAAAATTCCCCTTGTACATCTTCCTGCACTGACGGCAAACTGAAGTCCAAACATTGTATTGAGAAGAGTAGACTTCCCCGAGCTCTGAATACCTAATACAGAAATGGCAAAAACACGTTTATTCTTTCCGATAAATTTTGCAACTTCAATAAAAACAGCGTTAATCCACTTCAAGGGAACGTTTGCAGCATCGCCATCCATGATTTCAAGTGGTTGTCCCCACAACAACAATTTTGCTGCTATCGCAGGTAAAGACCTAATTACTTCCCAAGTTTTTGTTGTGATGGGACAAGACACTTCGCTTTCTGAAAACATAATAGCTTCGTATATTTGACCCATTTCTCTGAAAAAGTGTTCCAACTCAAATGAAGAATGTGCCAAATTTTTCTCTTCTTCTGATATTTTTGCTTTTAGGGTCTCCAATCTCTTATCATTATTTGGGCTACATTCCGATCGTCTTAGTGATCTGACGGACTCAAATTCATGGAAAGCTTGCTTTAACTTTTCCAAAAGATGAGGCAAAATACTTCTTGAACGATTGTTCATATACTGACGCAGCCATGATAAGAAAAATAATGTTGTTTGCTCATCATTCTTATATTTCACCAAAATGTCGACGAACAAGGCCATTGTGTCTGATAATTGCCCGAAGACGCAAACCTGCTTTACCCTTAAAATTCTCATCTTTTCCAAATGAGGCTTATTTGATTCAAGTTTTTCATTCTTCCTAGAACGGTTTTCTTCCTTTTGCTCTTTACTCAATTCATGCCATAAGGCCTCACTTTGAAGTGGTAGGATGTCTTTTTTCTCTAGTTTTTGTTGCAATTGATTACCTTCCATTTTGCCTGTAAGCTGATCACATAATTGTTTTCCTAAAAGAGATTTGGACATTTCTTCATCGCAGTAAAAAGTTGATGGCAGTTGTTCACTTATTTCTTCAAGCGACATGTAGACTTTCTGATCTTGAAATGCATCATTAATATCATCAACCAAACACTGCTTAATTTCAATTTCATTGAGAAATCGTCCTTCCGCCGTCTTTGACATAATTGAGCATTTATCATGTGACATTTTGGTTTTTTCTTCGTACTTCGTAATGAATTGTTCAGTCTCGTCTTCATCATGTGGTAAGCTTGTAACGATGATAACATGAACCCCAGAAGCATGAATTTTTGTGAGAAGTGGACAATGTTTTTGGCATTTGAGGTCTTCATAATCTGCAATTAGAACAAGGACATTAGTAAAATTAAGCAGAAAGTGAAGTTGCTCGGGGAAGGAAAATGCATCTCCTCTAAGATTTAGTATCGTTAGAGGCCATTCAATGGCTGTTTCTTTTTCTCTGTCCTTTACTTCTTGATCATTCCCTGTCCGTGATTTAGGAATAAACCAACTTGTCTCGATAGTTCCACTGGTAAATGCTCTTTTTTGGTATCCCAGCAAGCAGTCTTTATGAAAAAATGTACTGTGCTCATCATTTTGGTCTCTCAGGAATTGGTTGATCAATTTTGATTTGGAACCTTTTCCCTTATCACCAATCCGTACAAAAGAAAGTATTCCTATTTGCTTTGTAGCTACTGATCCAGAACTTCCGTCAATAAAAATTTCCCTTAAAGGCCATAAAGAAAATCGTAGCAGTTTTCGGTCATAATCCTGGTAAATCAAGGGTACTGCCACCTGACAAACTTGCATTTTTTGTGCTACTAATCGTTTAAGGAACGGACGTTTTTTCTCTAAATTCAAAATTTATTGCAATAATCTTTCTAAGCATAGCCTAGAGGAGTTCCGGAAAGGTTGAGGGCTCTGTGAACTGATTTTCATGCATTTGTAATGCCTCTCGAATTGACAATTTTGCAGGGTAATACTCGACCATATTGATTTTTTCTAAAATTTGGAGCAGTGATGTTTGCTCTTCTGATGAGGTTTATGCTTCTTGAAGAAGAGTGTTCCGGTATAAAATCTTCAATGAGCGTATCTTTTCGTTTTCTGTATCTTTCGTAATACGGCATTGAAATTCCTGAAATCTGAACTACTTGCTTTAAAATGCTCTCCAAATTTGGAAGAGACTGGTAGACTGAACTATATTTTGTACATTTCTATCAAATTTCAGTCCATTTTCATCATTGTTTGAATAATGTTGAGGAAAAATTTTGCATTCTCGTATTGTGAGGGTGAATCGGAACCAGTCGTTGAGATTTTGTTGTTTTGAATAAGATGGAAAATTATATTTTTTAAAGCCCATGCTTCATCTTTTATTGGAGACGTACTTGCATTCGCCTCAAAGTACCTACGAGTCTTTTTGCACCTCCAAGAATATTCTTGTAGTATGTCTAAATTCAAAGTGCCTTTAATTTTTTTTTTAATATCATAATCTAGAGTCATTGCATCTGAATACATGGCAAGATATTCTTGTGTTTTTCCAGCTGAGAGTAAATCGTCCAATGCACATGAAACTTCTTTTTCTAGAGTAGAAGTCAAAAACTGAAAGAACGATTGATTGTGTTCAGTTTTGCAAAGCTTTCTTTTGAATATCGTTATCACGGTGGGAAGAAATATTTTTTCAATTAAACGACTTGTGTTCCTAACGTCTTGAAAGGGATAAGGTAATACAACGAATTCATTCAACATATGCTTTTGAAGCCATTTAATAATATCATCAGCAATCCCATCTCTTATACCTCCACATTTGTTTGCTACTTTCAGAAGACCATGCCAAATGTTATGTTTTTCTACTGCAGATGATTGTGGATTAACCTCCATGAGCTTCCTATAAAATGGTTCTAGAAAACTTCCTGCTTTAACCAGAGCGTCCCTAATAGAGATATAGCCATACTTAGCCTCGCCATCACTAAGTTGATTAATAAGAATTTGAAGGTCGTCAAACTGCGGTCTTTTCTCAAACGTTAAGGCTTTTCTCTTTGCCAAGAAGTTGGCTTTCCATAATTCAATAATGTTTAAAACAGAATGGTCACCGTTTTGCTGAATAAAATTCAACCAAACTTCTGCAACAAAATTTGCTAGATCCTTTGCATTTTTAAAACTTTTGCATTTTCGTTCAACCAATGCCCAGATCCCTATGTAGTCCCCAGTTTCAAATCTCTTCTTGTTCAAAGTAATCCAGGATTGTTTACATACCGGTAGTGTTTGATGCCAGAGGGGAAAATTGACAACTTGTTGAGGCCCCCCATATTGATAAACACTAGAAGATATCAGCTCAAAATTTTCACCTACACTATGTTCGAAATCTGTTTCAACATCTAAACCTTCAAGCTTGCAAAGATGCCTAGTCAAAAGCACATGCTCTATAAATTTCCTTCTAATTTCTGCTGAATTACATGTATTTCTTTCTTTGAATAAAATTTCTATCTCAAAAATGCCACCCAAATAATCGTTTGTAGCTGAAAATGTGAGCCAAATGACTGTAAAAAAATTGAACAAATTTTTTCTGCTCTTGATTTGTCAGATGCAGCGACCTTTTCTATCTTTTGCAAACATTTGACTGCTTTTCCTGTTAAACATATTTCTGAACTTTTTGGTTTCCATTGATATACAGGACAAAAAATAAAGACAGTAGCTCTTTTGATGTTCTGATCGCCAGATTCAATTTGAAAAAGATCTTTTTGAGATGTTTTTACAGAATATCTTCTTTCATTCATTTTTGGGATAATATCTCCTTCAACTTCCAATTGTTCTTTCAAAGTAGCGAATTCAAACAATTTCGTGTATGGTTTACTTTCACTAGATTTTATGTCAACTTTAGAAATTACATCTACCAGTTGCTTTCGTGTCTGTAAAACATCCCTTTTTCTTCCGGTGATCAATGCACCACACAGTGCAGGTACGAAACAACAGTGATTTAAAACGTCTTTATAAGAAAAACTGAATTCCTGTAAATGTTTCAAGCAAACACCAGCATCATTCAAAAGATCTTTACTTAAATTTGAATGTACTTGAAAAGTTTCTTCAAAAGGCGTCAAGATTTCTTGAAGACCAAGACTTTTTTGCAAACTGTTGGGAATCTTTATTCTCCAGTCTGTTTCTTCACATGGTTGAAGAATTTTCCGTAGCTCTTCAATATGGTGTTTTATATCCTTAAACCAGACAAAATATTTTATTTTAATCAGAAAGTAAAAAAATACGTGCATCATAGTTATCGTTTACAGTTACTCTATATTTTTTTTAAAATTTATTTTAGAAAATATGCGTTCATGTATGTGTGTACATGTAAGAGGGTGTGTGAGGGAGGATGTGTTTGTGTCCGAGGGGTGATAAAAAAATATGTGTTGCCTAACATGTACCCATATAACCACGATTACGATAGGAAAAATGGGAATTTTCAAAGAATTAATGTATTTTCACTATATAATCAATATAGCCCCACCCTTACACCTGAACCCCTGACCCTGCAGCCATAAAACTCGCAATTTTCAAAGAAGCATTTTTGCTCATCATAGCTATATAATTGGATAAAACAAAAGCATGACTTTTAAAAAAAATAATGCATTTTCACTATATAATCAATAGAGCTCCACCCTAACACTACATGTAGAACCCCTGACCCTGGGGCCATGAATTTCACAATTTTGGTAGAGGACTCATTGCTGATTACATTCATGCAAACAGTTTGACTGCTTGATGTCCAGGAGTAAAAAAGAAGATTTTTTAAAGATTGCACTAACCCTCAGGCTCCAGGGGGGCGGGGATTATGAAATTCACAATTTTTGTTCATCTTCATCCATAGATGATTTATCTATAACTTGGTGAAAATTGGTTGAGGGGTTGCAGAGAAGAAGCTGAAAATTTTCTTATGTTAACG
The DNA here is from genome assembly GCF_032062105.1 of Saccostrea cuccullata. Classification (NCBI taxonomy): domain Eukaryota; kingdom Metazoa; phylum Mollusca; class Bivalvia; order Ostreida; family Ostreidae; genus Saccostrea; species Saccostrea cuccullata. Next base: position 15,019 of record NW_026933125.1, read on the forward strand.
CACGACGACGGACGAAAACGGATAATAATATGTCACCTAAATTTACTCAGGTGATCTAAAAATACATATAAAATCTAATTTTTCTCAATAAACAAAATAGTAAATACATGTACGTATGTATGGTATATTATATTGTTTTATCATTGACTTGCAGAACAAGTAGGTCGACTATTTATCAGATCATTGATGAGGGAGAATATTGTATTTGATTATAAATCGATTTTGAATGGGGGGGAGGGGGGGGCAGCCACATATATTATTTTCACTTACCTGAACAAGTTGACAAGCAATAAAAAAGGAAAAGTTGTCCAAAGACAAAAATTCTATTTCGTGGGGGGAGACGAAATTCCTATTTCGGGGGTGGGAGGTGGTGTGAAGGCCAACAAAAAGAGGGGGGGGGGGAGAACTAGCCTTTCAGTGGGCTTTCCTATAGTTTAAGTAAGGTTGGTGAAAAAAGTGGGGGGAGGCCCCCTGCTTGATAATGCCTGTTTATAAAGGGGTACATCTGAGCAGTGAGACATGGCTGCTGAATAGAACAGTAGCATTATAAGGTTTAGTCTTCGGCCATAACGATATGGTCAGAGACGAAAATATAAACCATAACGCATTCTGCATCTAATTTAGACTAATCTACGTTTTGATATAAGATAAAATAAATGCCGCATTTATTTAAATTCATTTTACCAACTGTATTGTATACATAATTTTTAATTAATTCAAGACATCAAAGCCTTAGATGAAGATGAGTAATTAAATACTTAATTTCTATGTATTTTCTCTATCCGAAAAAACATTCACGGTAGCTCAGTCGGTAGAGCGCTCACTCCGTGATCGGGAGGTCGTGAGTTCGTATCACGGCCGCGACTGACCTAGTCGTTAAAATTAGTAGCAACTGTTCCTTCACCATGCGCTCGGCACTTTGAAGTGAAAGTTGCGGGTCCTTCGGATGAGACCTTAAAACCGAGGCCCCGTGTCAGCGGCAGGCGTTGGCACGATAAAGATCCCTCACTGCTCAATGGCCCTGAGTGCCGAGTAAAGGTCAAAATTTGAAGCCTTTCACCGGCATACAGTGACGTCTCCATATGAGTGAAAAATTCTCTCGAGGGACGTTAAACAATATACAATCAATCAATCAATCTATCAGAAACACGAACACGATTTTTGTGTTTATCAATACTACACTGTACGTTGCCTTAAAGTTTTACAAAATAACATTTTCAGTGTGTTTGGAAAAACACGGGTTGGGTAGGAGTGGAGTTATTGTTAATCTTTAGACATTTGAAACTTATTTAAAACTTTATTTATATGTAATCAACCCCCTAAACAAAGTAGACAATACAAAATATATATACTCCTGATATATGATATATGTATTCTATAATATTTAAGAAGCCATAATATCAATTGAAGTCTATATTGCTGATCAAAAATACAATGATTATTTAAATTTCTTTGTAATATATATATAACACTCTTTCTTGCATTGTAGTTTAATCAAATGACTCATTTGATATCAATATGTTAAACGATTTCTTGATAGTAAAATCATTATAAAGAGGAGTAATTAAATGTTGAACTCGCTTTTAATTGGTTAGTTTGGATCTTGAATCTCGAAACTCGAATCTCGAATGAGCCTTCTCGGCTTTCGTAGAAATGTGCCATTATTTAACATGTCTGTAATTTTTCTTTTTCTGCATTTCTATACTAAAGTCCCTGAAACGTTCTACTTTCCCATTTTTCCGTTCGCTCACCGTTCGTTCATCGTTCTTTCACCGTTCGTTCAGCGTGCGTTCACCGTTCGCTCTCCGTTCACAGTTTTGCGTTCACCGTTCACCGTGCGCTCGAGTTCACCGTTCACAAAACACGTTCACCGTTCGCTCTTCGTTCCGTTTACTTTGCGTTAACGTTCACTTATCGTTCAGTCTTCATTGGCATTCGGTACTCCGAAGTGAAAGGACCTATCTTTTTGATGGTAAGGATTTACACGTTTTTTAATTAGATAACTAAAATATCGTGTTTGAAGAATAATTATTTCATTCCAAAAATTATCTACGATATTTATATTTCTATAATTATAACTCAGCTGTTACTTTATCCGTGAAATTTCCCCTGAAAAAATACATTAAGTACCTACATGTATGTGGAACGATGCAAAAATATTAAATAAAAAAGGGCAATGTACAAAGGCTTCACGCACGGCATCATCTTGTTGTAATGTAAAAGACGACAAATCATAAATGGATGGATAATAATCCAAGTAAGACAAGAATACACAAAAAATTATTTCTAACGCGTGTAAAAAAAATGTACGAAAACATTTATGAGAACTACACATAGGTCTGAGAATTATGAACAGTACAGTAGATATTCAGTTAATTAAATATCTCTATACACTGTAACTAATGAAATTTATAAGACTGATTTTAAATTTTAGAAAAGTCCAACTGTTTAAAATGTTATACATTAGATCTTTTTGTACACTAAGTTAAGTCTAATATTAAAGAGGGAACATTCCTTCATTCACCGTACCTAAATATATGTTTGCCATTCAATATAATTAAGAGCCCCCCCCCCCCCGGGCCCCTCCGTGCCTTATCTCCCGATATCGAATACTTAGTAAGTATATCCAGAATATTTTTAAAGTAATATTTAATGTGTATTGTAACACAAAAAAATCATTCTTAAAACGAACGTCAAACAGTCATTAAACAATAGTATTTCAAAATATACATGTAGTATTTTAAATTGGCAGGGAATATGTTTCAAATTCAATTTCGAACTTAATCCTTAAAAGTGTAAATTTCCATTATTTATATTTTTTTCTGCAGGAATGCAAAAATAAGATCTAGAAATGAAATGTAAAAATATTAAAACTTCTTGGAAATACTACGTGACTCTGCCTTCGGCATTCTCGGTGAAACGAGATTTCCACACCTCCGCTGTGTAGAATGATTTTGATTGGCAGGCCAAGCACGTGAACGGTGTGAAGTTGAAGATGGTAAATGAAAGCCGATGATTACTGTTAAATGGATTTGTTAATCTTAAAACTTTGATTACTTTTATTGCTTGATAATTTCGGAAAAATAATAAGAATTTTTATTTGATACAACAAATATCTGAGAATAAGGGGATCTCTCTCTGCCTCTTTCTCTCTCTGTCTCTCTCTCTCTCTCTCTCTCTCTCTCTCGTACATTTTTCTGTTTAATAAAAACTATGACAGCACATTACTTATTTAGTTTTTAGTTTTGAAAATTTAATCTATTACAAATAAATTTAATGCCTCATTCCATCATCTTGTCCGAGTATAATCACGGCCGGGAAATGTCTACAGATACATGTTAGGTAAAATAATCATCATAAAAGAATTAAAATGACACATAAATATAGGATATTTTGCATTAGAATTTTAAAATACGCGTATTTTTATGCAGTACGTCAACAGACAATTGTGAATTTCAAAGAAAAAAATCCGTTATTTTACTCAGAATCGCGTTGGCACGAAAATACGTTAAATTGTTTCAACCGCGTACAATGTAGTTAATTCATTCTATAAGTAGTAGTTTTATCTTCTAAAGTCCACATTATTTTATCAGTTAAAAGAATAAGCATAATTATTTACTATAAAATTAGATTTATTTATTTTTTAGCTACACGCGGTAACAAATACACGTTTTACGGCGATTAAAATCATATTATTAAAATATCGATTTAAACATAGGTACATGTATGTGCAGAAAATTTTTATTAAGGTCTTCCGTTTCCAACGGAAGACCTTCTACTGATTCTGTTGGTAAAGATTATTATTAAGGTCTTCCGTCTTCACGGAAGACCTTATAGTGATTCTATTGTTTCTTATTATTATTCTTTTTTTTTAGACAAAATTTTGTGCAGGCGATTTCTCGTATACTATTCGGTGGATTTCAATGAAAATTTCAGGAATTATAGGTCATTATATGAATTTTATATAAAATTCCGTTTGTTGGAGAATTCGCTACCAGTGCCAAGTTATGGGCAATTTCCTGATTTTAAAATGCAATTTTGTCTTCGAATGTTCTCGAAAACGGCTCAAGATATTAACTGGAGACTTGTTATAGATGATGGACCATGAGTTATAGATGTGCAATTTTGCCTTCGTTTGCGTCGTCGGTACTTCCGGTCGCTACAGGAAGTGAATTCAAAATATGCCCTTTTTCAACTTTTTTTGTTTTTCAATATTTTTCTTTGATATAATCAATGGTAATTAGGATCCTACTGGAAAGGCACAATATATAATTTATTTAAGAATTGATCAATCCACACACTAGATATTCGCATTTAAAAATCTGAAGCGTGTCCAAGATGGCGGCGGTCTCCGTAAACTCCGCCATTAAGCAAGTCGGGTTCTAGAAGGTCAGCTGAGCGTTTAGATGAATGAAACTTCCACCATAAAGATTTATGAAATGTAAAGGATTCTTTAGATTGCTACATCGCAATTACGTTGCATTGAGTATTGTTTTAATAGGAGGTTTCCTCAAACTTCTATTGAAATTGCTTTTGTCTGCATCTCATAGTAGAATACAACATGACTACAAGTGGAAATACGATGACTACAGTCTTTTGTTTTGCACCAGGGAAAACTTATCCTAAACCATGGTTATAAGTAATAGCTTTTCAAGAAACTTGCCTGACTTGATATTCACTATGTTTCTGAAGTATTACTTGACTTCTGTTTATTTTACCTCGCACCCTTATGACATATTAAATGAATAGAAAAGACAAAAATAAGAAAAAAACATTTTTATAAAGATTGTTTATTAAAGGTTATATAAATATTCTTGTAACAAATGCAAGTTATTGAACATAAAGAGTATCAGATTCCTTGACCGCTGGAGGGCGAGTGATTTTTTTTTTCCAGTGAAACATTCCAGTCTTTTCATGAACGTGTTACTCATCTCCACTTTGGGGGTAAACAGGATACAAAATTCATGGAAAATCTTACCGAATTCACAGCTTTAGTTTTACTTGTCCGTATACTATATTATATTTGTATAATGTGATAAATATACTTTCTAACGCTCGAAATTCCGGTTATAAGAACATACATTTCTAATTTTCATTGAAGCTATCAGATCCATTAAATAGATCAAACATTTCAAAAGAATAGCGTTAAGAACTACTTGTGACGTTTGGCACGAAATAATGTATCATGACCAATCTTAAGTAGTAGACAAATTGCGACAATTGTGCAGAAATATATAACATTGGCATGCCTGTATATGGAGTTGCATGGAATTAAAAGTTGAATACATATCGAATAAAGGAAAGAAAACAGTATCATCTGTTCATCACTAAAAGATTATATATCCAAAAAATTACTGTTAAAACTCAAGTAACAAACTCCGATGTGATCATCTTGAGCAAGTTTGGCGCGAAGATTTACTCGTGGCGTTTGACGCAAAATTATGAATAGTGACCGCCTTTCATTATTCTAAGACAGATGTACCGTTTCAAAAGTATATACAAGTAGATTTAGAAATGTGGTCCCAATAGCATAACAGTAAGCGCTTTGTATTTTCATGCTGGCGACCCGGCTTTAATCCCCTTTTTCCATAAAACGCGTTTTATCACTTTTTCTGCTCGATTTTGCAGGGTTTTTTTTTCAGAATCGGACGGAAGACCTCTCGTTGCTCGCAACGAGTTTCTTTTCTAGTTCTTTTTTTTTTCTTCTACTTCCTAGACGCCAACTTTGAGGCCTCATATCTCACTCATTTCTCAACGGATTTCGCTCAAATTTTCAGAGGTTATAGACGTTTATAAACTCTATCAGAATGATGACTAAAATTTCAAAAAGTCACTTCCGGTTTTGAGTTATTCCCCTTTAAACGAAAATTCACAGGCTTTCGTTTCCGGATAAAGGCTCAGAGACCACAAAAGCTGGAGCAGAAATTTTACTTGTTTTAGATAACAGAAGGATTGAAGTTGTGCACATCGGTTTTTGTTTTTCGATTTCTGCATTCAAAATGGCGCTATATAGGGGTCAAAAATTAGAACGCCTAAAAGAGCGAAAATTTACAGATATTTTCCTTTTTATCTTGAAAACTAAAAATATTTTGTTAAGACATGTTGAATAAAAGTTGTGCATAATTACAAGCGCTTTCATTTGAAATCATTAAAAAGGGGCTGGCCCCTAAAATTAGGGATCTAGGGCCCTTGAAAGTTTTTGTTTAATATCTCAAAAAGTATTGAGAATTTATAATACATCAAATAAGCGAAGTTGTTCAAAATGTCAAGCTTTATCTAATGAGGTTGTCAAAATACGTCCGGGGACGTCACTTCCGGTCAAACCGGAAGTAGTCAAAAATTGCAATTTTTGTTGTTCTTGGCAGGTTTTTGGATATCATATGTCACTGGAAGCTAAAATCTTAATTTTCCGTCCGTTGACGGTACTTCCGGTCAAACCGGAAGTTGCCAAAAATAGCTTGATTTTGCAAAAATGAACATAGATTTGGAGAATTAAACCATTTTTTCGACTTCATTATAATTATTTTTGAAAATAAAAATTACTTCCGGTCAAACCCGACGGAAGACCTACTCGTTGCTTTGCAACGAGCTCGGCTCTAGTTATTATTATTTATTCATTTATTAATCTATTTATTTATCTATTGTTTATATTGGTGGCGTTTTATCGTCTTAAGTCCACATTATTTTATTAGTGAAAAGAATAAGCATCTTTATTTACTATATAAGTAGATTAATTTATTTTTAACTTCATGCGGTAACAAATACACGTTTTACGGCGATAAAAATCTTGTTATTAAAATATCGATTTAAACATAGGTACATGTAGCTGCAGAAAATCTTTCTTTTTTTTAATTTATTTATTCATTTATCTATTTATTTTATCTTTTGTTTATCTTTGTGTATTTATATTTATTCATGACGTTGGAATTATAGAATAAAAGAATAATAGCAATGCAAGGGGAAGGATTGAAAGGCTTTTCGAATAAATCGTTCATCTTGCGTTCACCGTTCCTTCACCGTTCACTTTGCTCTCGCTTTCGCGCTCCGTTCGCGTTCTGCGTTCACTTACCGTTCACCGTTCACACATCGTTCACCAAGTTGCGTTCAGCGATTGCACATCGTTTATTCAGCGTTCGTTCAGCGTTCGTTCAGCGTTCAGGTGGGAAAGTAGAACGTTTAAGGGACTGTACTAGATCAGTTTATTTATATTCTACGAAAGGGTTAAATCGCCCTTTTCGTGCCAAATGTCAATAGTAAGCTATCGTCGCGCCTTTTCCTTGGATTGCTCTATTGTATGAATGAGTGTGCTTGCTAACTTTCGTTGAATTAAATAAAGTTTGTCCTTGTAACTTACCTCTTATGCTTCAGAAACTATATCTAAAAGTTTTAGTAACAGCATTCTTTAAAACAACATTTTGCATACGGGCATGCAACACTAATGATTTTTCTAATTTGAAAAACCGCCCTTTGTGGTATATAAAAATATCTTAAACGCGTATATTATTGACATAGTCTGGAGAAAATGCATTTAGCTACTGATTTTCCAATAGCATAAGGAATTTAAGTATAATAAAACTTCCATGGACGTTGATTAAATGTGTGATCGTCTTTTGGAGGCTCTCTTTTAAGTGTTTATTCCCGCAAGACAAATTAAAAGAGTTAATGGACGTTGTCGGCTGACGTACTGTTCTAGACATTCCTACTAAAATGGGATCATCATATGGAAAGATTTTGAAATACGAGTGAAAATGAAGATAAGTCGGTGCGAGAAATTACCCAGGCTTTTCTTGGGGAAAAAGGAGAATAGGGAAGCTTTTGTATTTTAGTTCGAATGTGACATAGGATGAGATGCTTCTACAACGTGACGTGATAAACAATGTACTGTCTAACCTGACGTAACGTTACGTACAAATTCCCCCATTGTTTCACAACTATCCATTTTCAGAAAGGTCGTGTGACCTTATTCGTAATTGGAGAGTGGTGAAATTTTGCAGAACTGTTGCTATATGACTCTATATTATGAATATGCTTGTTGGTTGCGTTTGCTTTCATTAAATCATGATAATATTTTAAAAAGAAATTCCACGAACTTTTGGATCAACCCTCGTATCTATCTTATAAATTAATTCATTTTCATGCTTTTTTTTAAAATCTTATCCCCCCGTTTGCATATTATAAAGTTCAATTCCAATGAAAATTTCGTCCCACCAGCATATACATCTCTTGATAGAAAGAAAAAAAAATCAGTTTTCTTAAGTCAAAGAAGTATAATTTAAATTAGAAGAAGGTACGGCTTGGGCTTTCTTGTACCCAATACGTTTATGTTCTTAAAAAGTTATGAAATTGACTAATATGATTAATCATGAAAAGATATGGCATGAAGGAGGACCATTCTGGAAATATGTCATTATTTATTTGGTACATTCTAAGTTTAATGCAGTAAAGCTTCAAAACGACTCATTTCTGTGCCTATTTTCCTATGGAAAACTGTGTCCGCCGCCTTCGCCTTCATTTGTTTGGATATACATGTATCATATAAACTGCTTTGAAAAATCTCATATCTGAAATTATTTGTGGACGATGCATACAGAATACGTTTTCTTGAAGAAAATTCGGCTAAATCTGATGACTTCTGCAACTTTTAAAGAAAATACGGGAATATCAACAGGTTTATTGCGTCACATTTAGTATGAAGGGGTTCATATGAGAAAAAAGCATTTGTGTTTTCTTATTGCATGGAATTCATTTGAATCCGAAAAAACGAATTTTATACCTCATATCAGTTTCACATATCAGAAAAATACCGAGACCAGTTTCACAAAGCTGTTTTATGAATAAGATCTGTTTTAAGACCGAAAATTATCTTAAGATTGCACCATAGCTGTTCTACAAAACTGTCATGTCTTATAATAATCTAAACAACCATCAAAATCTTAAGACAACTATATACATTCTTAAGTCTGTTGACAGCATATATTTTGGACATAAACGGTTTTTAATGATACACAATCCTTTGGACTATATTAGGCAAGACGGAAAAATACCCCCCCCCCCCTCACCCTCTGCAAAAAATCACTTGTGTATCAGGTTAGCTTTACGGCCTGTAACAATGATTTCCAATAGTTCTTTGTCGTTGCAAAAGTCACGTGATTTAAATTGGCTGGGACAATTCCAGGGTGAGCTGTCGTGTCAGTAACACGTGTATTAGAAGGCAGTCGAGTTTACTGCAGGGGCAATATGTTTTCCAGTATGCAACGTACAGAAACTAAGTATTAACAAAAGGCACGGAGAGCCTGTATGTATATGAGGTATGTATATTTTGTATTTTTTAAATTATTCTTAGAGTGTATTTTGTAAGTACATGTATTCTTGCTAATCGAGTGACCTAATTATAAACTTGGCTTACATTCACTTGTCTAACTTATACCTCTAACCTGTGTGAGCAGTCAAGTGTATCGGTAGCGAGAGTTTAAGGTGGCTCATTAAATCCAGTTTATTTTAGATTTCATTACAGCACCACTTATAATGTATATGTCAAATATCCAAAACGAGGTATTGATATCATAAATATTTTTTAGATAATTTTTTTTAGCTTTTGTCTAAATTTTTGTGAAATGTTTTGTTTCAAGTTTATTATTACTAGAATTTGAGAACTTTCAGTGTCAAATGATGGGCATCTTCTTAAGACAAGTACACACAGTGAAAATACCTCATAATACCTAATTTTAATTTAATTAGAAAAAATAATTTTCTCTCAAAAAATAATTTATGTCATTATCTTTTTAATCTGTGCACAAAACATTCAGAAAATGAGTTCTGAAGAGACAAGGCATGTATTTCAATGAATTACATGTGACAAATTGAATGAAGAATGTTTAAACGAAATGAAAATTTCAATTTAAAAATATTTGGTATAAAAAGTCCACTTTCAAGAGTTATCTTTCCTAATTAGCCAAGACTCAAAACACAAAGGAACGTTTGAACATTTCATCTAAAATTCATAACAAAGCATTATATTCCTAGAGTATATATTTAAATCAATAAAGCAAATATATAAATTAACACAAACACAGTAAATAGTGCAAGTAAATAACTTTTTTAATTTTAATAAGGTTGTAGATTTTAACTCGAATTTCCTCCATACAAACATGTCGATCATTGATAGATCTCACTGCATGCATCGCTATGAAATTACACAATACTTGTTTAGCGAAGATTTGGCTGTTGTTTTCTCTTGTTTCTGCTTAAAAGCAATCCTTCTTGGACTATGCATAATGAATCCGTTACATTGTTTTCACTGTTTATATCACCGCATCTTTCATCTATTTTTAAAGCGTTTTAAAGGTCAGGGTCATATTATAGAGGTACCTGTACAATTCGTCCCCAAAGGAAAACGGTCGAAACAATGGAGGTTTATTTTTTTTGTGTAGTACGTCATCAAGAAGTGGTGTAACGAGCCTCCTAAAAATACCAGTTCTTTTACTGTCGATATAATATTGTATGACTATATTTATGTCACTTTTGAGTGCTTCTGTAGGTGTGTTTGTGTGCTTGATATCAATTTGGTGAATTCTTACAGTGTATTAGGCGGAAGTGAGCAGCCGGAAGTGGTCGCCCATATTGTTTTGGTTTACAAAACAATGTATGTATGCTTTATATCATAACTTGTTGAGGTATTAGACAGACATTTCATTTAAACTTTATCTAAATATTATATAATTAAGTGTTGCCATTATATTATGTTGCCTTATTGGAAAACTTATGAGTCCTGTAAATTTTAGCGTTATGACATTGGTGAAGTACGAGGACATAGATGAGTGAGCTTACGATCCAGATGGGACAAAGACAGTCAAGGTTTCTGGGGATTATCATCGCCTTCCTACAAGTTCCGAGACTACAGCCCAAAAAGCGATCGGACGATTGATGAAGCTAAGCTGAAACTTTTGGTGTTGAGAGTCACATAAGTCCATCTGAAAGGAACTAGAACTTAAAGCTCGTGTGATTGTGGCAAACCTAGATATAAAGAACTGTGCAAGTGAACATTTACAGGGCAACAAAATAAATCACAATCTGAGATAATTTATATAGAAACATTAAATCTGTCTCTCTGTCAAGTTAATAAGGTTTGTTGATTTTTTTCGTACAAGTTTATATGGAGAGAGAGACGTGCAAGTGAGTGTGTGAGTGTAAGTGTGATTACGTAAACATATTGTACTTTCATTTTTGTAAATAAATTTCTTTATTTGGAACTGTCTTGAGTGTTATTTGGAGATGGCCTGGCTCAACCACGTTACGTAGAACAATATTTGGACTATATTAGGCAAGACAGAACGATAACCTTCCCCCCTCACCCTCTGCAAAAAAATATTTTTGCCAATAAATAAACGATAGAAATCCTAAAATGTACCTACTTTATGTTTTACCACTGTATTCATTTCAATGCATTCTTTCTTTGCTTGTGTCCCTCCCAACTGAAATTGCATCCCCCAAAATGATTCTTAAGGCAATATATGTACATTTATGTAAAATCCATATATCATATATAACTTTATTCAAAATCATTTCATATTAATTCCATACGCCGCAAAAATATCACGATAACTATGACCAAACATTGCTAATTTAAGCAATTTTAAAATGACTTAAGTGATTCCAGATTTATGTAGTTTATTTATTGATAGGGTACATGATATCTTTTTAATAAACAGAAATACAAAGTATATGCATTTTTAGGGATTAGATAAGTCCATGAAAATGATTTATATACTTATATGTAGCTACACTGCAATTTGTAGACGTTTTACTTTATTTTGTTACATTATGGCGAATTTCATTTAGAAATTAGAAAGTAAACATTTCATTCAGTCGTACAAAATTAGATATAGACACTGAGACGTGCTACTACCCCAAAAAAGCGTGTGACTTTCGTGCGCTTTCAGTTTCGTGCAAACTGCCGTGTAGCGTTTCGTGTAAACCGTGCAGCGTTTCTTGTAAGCTCCAAAGCGTTTCGTGCAAACCGTGTAGCGAACGTGCGAGAAGCGTGTGAGAAAAGTGCGACTTTCGTGTAAGAATCGAGTTAGATTCATTCGGAATTCATTTCATTTTAGATATGGCTATTGATGGGTCAGGATGTCAAATTGTATTAGTATTTTTTTTATTGAATTGGATATACATGCTATATTTTAGGAGAAAAAATAATGGAGCAACAAAATGAAATTACACTGTAATGTATAATATATAATTATTTGTTTCTATTTTCTCTTCCTTCTAAAGAAAATGCGTTCAAATTAATCAAATATGTACAACAATTTTAAGGGCATGGAATTCAATATACTATCAAGGCGACCATTTAAAGCAAAAATATATCAGGACTTCATGCAGTCTTGTCTTTACATTTAAAGTACGCGAAAGAAAATTTTGAAACGTTGTGTCATTTAATACCTTTTAATACATAACATTTGTTGCTCATTATTGTCAAATAATAAATTGATTATAATTTTAATTCACATGCATTGACGTTTCAATAAAGCAAGTATACGCTTATACATGGTACATTGCATTTCCTTTGTATTGCAGTATTTTCGAAAAGGCGTGTGTCTTTCATTATCTTTTGCTACTCTGATATGTTATTCTTCTCTTCTATAATTGTAACAAGAAGGATATGGAGATAACGAACAGCATTCAATCTCAAAGTCCATAAAACAATACAAAACAAGAGCAGAGCAAACACGGACCTCCGAAACATCAGAGGTGGGATCAGGTGCCATGGAGGAGTGAGCATCCCCTGCTGATCGGTCACACTCGCCGTGTGCTCATTGTCATTTTCGTGAAATAACGGTAAAATCCGTCGTCAATTCAGTGTATAAATAATGGACTAACAATTGGTATGGAAAACGTCAGTCAGCATTTGATTCAATGATAAATTGTATTTGCTGACAAGGTCATTGTATCGACCATAGAACTTACGAAATGATGACTTTAGACGAGACTTCTGATATTCTTGTTTCATCAACTTGCTTGTCAATAATTTACCTCACAGCAAGTGTTTTCTTCCTTTCACGCATAAGGTTTTGCATAAATTTTGCTTCATATGAATATAATAATAGGTCTGCTAATTACAAGCTTTCTGTTTACCTGGATTTCTTTTTCCATATTCTTTTCTTAATCTTTTCTCTGCAAATAAAAAAAAACAAAACAATTTTGAGTACATTGTACTTTTAGGCTATAATTCATAACTATGTATTGCATTTGTTGGTATTTCTAGTGCTTATCTTCGAGCTACCAGCATTTCAGTGAACCTATCTCTCACCAAAGGGAGCCCCGTAGCAACCTCTTATATGCAGCTTAATGATACAAATATATAAAAAAAAATATGATGAATCGTTGCAAGTGCATAAATTATTACATTAATAGTTGACATTCTCAACCGCTAATGCTTAACCACTCCACAAGCTTCAGTTTGTGAGAGATCTTCACTGAACAGTATTTGAATACGAGATCTAAAAAGGTCTTCTGGAAAATAAGAAAAAAAAATCTAGCATATTTAAAAATCGTTACATTCTATATTTTCATAAAGATGAAAGATTAAACATCTACAAAGCTGATAAATTTAATCATTAAAATAGAGCGCAATAGTTTATTTATTTACAGTAAATTACAAGTTTTCGCCCAGTTACGATAAGTGTGTGAGCGGAGTCCGTTTTAGTGTTTAGTGTTAAGCTATGTGTAACAGATTTGTCACTGATATATTATTGTTTAGGGAAGTTAAATCTAATCATGATACCTAATTATATCTTGCCTTTTAGCTTATCAGTTATTGAAAACTCAAGACAACTTTGAATACTAACAAGCAAATCCGAAATATTCTGCAGCAAGGTATACAAGTATGTCATGTTGTTCTATAGTTAGGTGTGATTTCTTTTGTTAAAATTAAAGATTATCTTTTCAAAACAAAGACTTTCCTGTAACTCCGCCCATAGAGTCGGGACAATAGAATTATAAAAATATGCACAATTTAATTTGAAACAAGCACTCTGAGAGTATTGCATAAGCAACATATGTCCCGTACCGGGTTCCCCTTTTCTCTTTAGGATGCCATTTTATTAAATTCTGTCTTTGAAAAAAGTGTCCTCTTCAAAATGTGGAAATTTCAATAATTGTTTGCTTTTAAATGAAATGTCTTGGAATTAAGTTGATTTGTTGAACAAACAAAGACGTGTATGTACAATGTCATTAAAACAGCTCATTTTACATGGTTAAAAATAACAATTCAATAAAAAATCAAACTTTATCTATGGTTTGTCACTTAGTTAGAATTATCTGTGTCTTTGTACTCTAACCAAGGTTAGAATGCATCCCATACACTCGTAATGTAGCAAAAAATTGCAGAATTAGAATTGCTTTGAAGAATACGAAAGGATTTGCAAAATGACTCAATTATTTAAAACAAACCTTTTAAGATTGCACATGCATTGAACCTAAAGTAAATAATCCATTTGATATATTGTCAATAAAATCAAAGCGACTTTTAAGTCCGTACGTGACAAAGTTTCGACTTTTACGTGTAGATACAATTTTGAAAAGTTTAAATTAAAAAAAAAAACTGCAGTTTGATAGGATTCTGAATTCATCATGTCAAGATAAGATTGGGGGTAACAAATGATCTAATCAATTATCTATTGTGATGTCTTTTGGCATATTTCAAGTTTTTGCTTTAATTTTGACAGTTTCCAAAATATTCCAAAAAAAATACTGCAGTTTGATTGGATTCTGAATTCATCATGTCAAGATAACATTGGGGTAACAAATTATCATATTTCTAATCCATTATCTATTGTGATGTCTTTTGGCATATTTCAAGTTTTTGCTTGAATTTTGACAGTTTCCAAAATATTAAAAAAAAATAATGCAGTTTAATTGGATTCTGAATTCATCATGTCAAGATAAGATTGGGGGTAACAAATTATTATATTTTTAATCCATTATCTATTGTGATGTCTTTTGGAATATTTCAAGTTTTTGCTTTAATTTTGACAGTTTCCAAAGTATTCAAAATGGGAAAAAGGTAAATCATACCACACGCAAAATGGCGACGCTTGATGATATAAGGGCGCACCAAAGAGTAGTTTAGTTCGATTTAGATAGGAGTAATGACGTCCTTAGAGATCTTAATTCAATGAATGCAAAAGATAAAAATGAAATGTAAATATCACTTGATATACAAATTAAATGGAAGTGTTTTTGTTTTTTTAGGGAGCCCCGGGTAGGAAAAACATATGGAAAAACTGCTTTGTTAAATATAGAGACAAACACAGTCAATGTAGACCGTCGTTCTAAGACTGCTTATTCAGTTGAATGATATTGGGAATACCGTCAATAACTTACATATGGACGAATAAATATTCAAAAGGTCC
The DNA here is from genome assembly GCF_032062105.1 of Saccostrea cuccullata. Lineage (NCBI taxonomy): Eukaryota > Metazoa > Mollusca > Bivalvia > Ostreida > Ostreidae > Saccostrea > Saccostrea cuccullata. The sequence goes on from NW_026933125.1 coordinate 30,432, forward strand.
GTTTGTTTGCGAGATTGGTTCCACGACTATTCTCGTACGAATGGTAAACTCAAGTGTGTGTACCAATGAAATTGTTCATTTAAGTGAGATCTTCAGACACTTAGACGTTATCATCAGTGCACTGTAGGGACGTGAAAGCATATTTTTTATGCATTGTAGTTAAGCGTTGAAATTGCATGTTAAATGCTATAAATAATTGTATAAATAGCTGACATTCTCAAACGCTAGGCTAAATCACCGCTTAATGATAGAATTATATCATCTAGCGTCAAATATGCAGAGAAACACTGACACTTAACTAAACAAGCTAATATTACGGAATGCCATCACTGCTTAATATAAGAACACTGCAATTGCATTGCGACAACCTTCTATTACAATATGTCAACTCTTTATTACATTTACAAACACTACTATACATGTATATCTACTGTATCTTTACTCATATGGTCTTCAAAATTTCATATCAAAATGTTGTAAATTGATATCCATTTTGTGAGTTATCAGGACATATCATTAAGTCACGGAGCAGCAAAATCTTTGATGTCAGGGCATTATAAAAAAATATATTACCTTTCATTTTCTCAACATTTTCCTTAGATTTCCTGTTAAGTTTGAGTAACCTTATCTACTTATTATCCATGCACTATTTCTCCTCAATCTTAAAATCTATGAAACAAGTAAAGCATATTCTTTTTTTGTTTTGTTCCAATACATTTGTACCAAAAACTGCAAAACAGGTACGTATTTAATTTTGAAATATAATGTGACATTGGTCACTCTAATTTTTCAGTCCGAAAAAAAGATTTCGCACAGGCGCCTAAAGTATGGATCGATACCCCCCCCCTCTTTTTTTAATAAAAAAATAAGAGCGTAAAATATCTCAAATATATACAGTGTATATATAAATAAATCCCCGTCAAGCACATCTATATGTCGTTCTATGCAAGAAGATGCGTTTTTTCACGTAAATAAAGAATGGTCTTATACGGCATAATTTTATTGCTTGTGGGTATTCCCACCAGTATACTAGTCCTTAGGAAGGAGTACTGAAAATGGGGGGGACGATCGTCGTCAAACCTTACAGTCCCTGACAGGTTCTACTTTGCCATTTTTCCGTTTGCTCACCGAAAAATCAGCTTTCGTTCACCGTTTGTTCTGCAAATTGCGTTCACCGTTCGCTCTCCGTTCACAGTTTTGCGTTCACAGTTAACCGTGCACCCGAGTTTACCGTTCACAAATCGTTCACCGTTCGCTCTTTGTTCCGTTTACTTTGCATTCACCGTTCACTTATACGAGGGTTGATCGATAAGCATTTTGTCACAACGTCGATAAAATCGCTATCCGTCTACGTAAAACAACAAAATTATAGAATCGATGAGAGCTACATCTTTCTTGAAATTTCAAATCAGACGTCTGTTAAGATTTCAATTCAACATGATTTAACTTTTTAAAATATCGGATTATATACAACGTGCGATTATGGTAGTCACCGAACCTGAATAACATCATAACGATGCGCGCCGTCATACATTTAAATGTTTCCCCTTTGTTTAATTAAAAAAATATTTGAAATTCACGAACACGTTCACATATTTCACTTTCTTTAAGGATTCTTGATACCCATCGTACACTCACTTTTTCCATAACTAATTCTGTCAAAATTCATTGAACAGCGGTAAATGACCAATTTAAAATTTCACATACGCTCTCTGTGTTTTTGACTACGTCACCTGCCATTGAACGTTTCCAACCGGCCTACCATCTTTCGGTTTTCTTGTCATCTGCTGAACATTTAATGACCCATTACCCACCAAAAATCGCTGAAACCATCTAAAAAAAGTCTGTTATTTACATTCTTTCCTCCGAAAGTCTAGTGAATCAACGTAACTGTCTCTACTGGCGATTTCTTCATTTTGAAGCAAAAATGCATTACAGTTTGTTTGGCTTTTTTGTCCATTTTGACATTTCCTAAATGCGTCAGGAATAAACGGCAATGATGTTTTGATCAAAATTAGCAGTAATGTCATATAATTTTCAATCTAAGACTAGAAAATGATGTAAATTTTTGTCTTTAAACAGTATTTTGCGTTTAGGCGCTTTTAAAAATGATTTTTTAATGTGTTCGTTTTTTTATGCTAAAAAAAGTACACTTTAGTTGTGACGTGGCAACCCCCCTCCCTATGTTTTATGCTTTAAACATCTATAAAATAAATTCAATTGAACATTTTTAAATGAAAAATTAAAATTTAATTAAATTTATATTTGTGCATCTTTTGGTATATAACATTTTATAATATGACGCCAAATATAAAAGATATAGACACTGTGACATTACTTTTGGATCAACCCTCGTAGTAAGTCTTTATTATCATTCGAACTCCGAAGTGAAAGGACTTATCTTTTTCATGGTAAGAATTTACACTTTTTTAATGAAATAACTAAGATATTGTGTTTGAAGAATAATTATTTCATTGCATGAAGTACATGTATCTACGTATATTAGGTCTTCCGTTTCCTACTTAAGACCTTCTACTGATTCTGTTCTTGTTTCTTTTCCATTAATATTATTTTTTTTCTTACCGTTTTTTTGCAGAAGATTTCTCGAGAATGCCTCAACAGATTTTCATGAAACTTTCAGCAATGATGGAAAAAACTATATAACTTTATTTTTTTTTATTTTGCCGTCATCACATATGGTCGCGATATGGCCAATTTTCTATTTTTGAAGTGTCATTTTGTCCAAGAGTGTTCTCGAAAACGGTTGGATATTGAGCCCTGAATCTTTCAGGGATGATAGATTGTAACTAAAGTAGAAATAAAAAGGATATAAAGATTTTGCTGCCGACACGTACTTTGTCCACCGGAAGTAGTTTAAAAATATGCAAAATGTTATTATTTTTTCTTTTTTAAATGTTTTTATGGAGCTAAAAAAAGTGTATCGAGTAATATTATGTCCACCGGAAGCTATTTTTTTCCAAACTGGAAGTTGTCCAAAAAAAAAAGCATTTTTCCACGAAATTATCAGGATGATACCTTCACACTCGAGAAGGAGTTATAGGCCATTTTAAGTTCTTCTGGTCACATCGAAAGTGAATTATAAAGACCGGCAGTTGTTTAAAATTTATATATTTCATTCTTAAATGTGTTCTCATTACGGAAGCGTGTCGCCCGCGTGGCGCAGTGGTTAGAGCGTCTGCTCTAAAGTCTCGAGGTAAGGAGTCAATCCTTACGTCGCGGGTTCGAATTCCACTGTGGGACGTGGAGGCTGGTCCTTCGGATGAGACCGTATAAACCGAGGCCCCGTGTCGCAGTAGGTGTTGGCACGAAAAAGATCCCTCACTGCTCAAAGACCCTGAGTGCCGAGCATAGGACAAAATTTGTAGCCCTCGACCGGCAAGTGGTGGCGTCTCCATATGAGTGAAAAATTTTCGAGAGAGACGTTAAACAACATACAATAAATCACTACGGAAGCGTATTAGTGCTGCGCAATATTTTTTTTTTAAGTTGGTAATTCCAACTTTAAAAATGGTAAATCCAATTTTTAATATGGCAAATTGAACTTTAATATGGTAATTCCAACTTTAAAGTTGGTAATTCCAACTTTAAAGTTTGCAGTTCCAACTTTAAAATTGGTGATTCCAACTTTCATCTTGGCTTTTCCACTTTTTTAGTTGGTAATTCCAACTTTCAAGTTGGTAATTCCAATTTAAATCCTTGCTTTTCCAACTTTAAAGTTGGTAATTCCAACTTTTAAGTTGGTAATTCAACTTTTAAGTTGGAAATTCCAACTTTAATCTTGCAAGCTTTTCCAACTTTAAAGTTGGAAATTCCAACTTTAAAGTTGGAAATTCCAACTTTAATTCTTTTCTAACTTTAAAGTTGGTAATTCCAACTTTTATCTTGGCTTTTCCAACTTTAAAGTTGGTAATTCCAACTTTAATCTTGGCTTTTCCCATTTTGCCTTTTAAAGTTTAAGAAAGGATTTTATAGTTTATTTACTTATGAATTTTCTGCTTGTTAACACAAAAAATCCTGGACTCCTGCATCATAATCAATTGATACATTTAGTTATGTTGTATAAGTAGCAGAAAATGTTTCGTTTGATTAAATAAAATTTGATTACATTAAGTATTTAATTGCGGCCTAATTCTTTCATACAATACATAATAAATGGCTAATATCTGTTATTGGTTAAGTTGAAATCCTGTCATGTACGGAATACAGTGTACATAATTTATATGAAGTCATTCTCAATAGAATTTACACAAGAGGTCTAAGAGGAATTATAAGGATTTCTAAGTAAAAATTGGAAGTTTCATATAAGGTCATAAGGAAAATGTTTGTTTTAAGATTTTTTTACCTTTACCTTGTAAAGGTAAAAAAATTAAAAGAAACACAGATAAAAAGAAGTCAACAATTTATTTTAATGTGCTAGTATTTATTTTCCATTGTAAAAGTACCATATTATAACTCCCATAATCCCGTCCGCTCCCCCCCCCCCCTATTTCGACCCGTTCCCCTAGATCGAAATGATAAATTGCTAACAAATCTATTTCAGTATGTTATTTTCACTTAAAAAAGGTTATGATACTTACAACAAAAGACAAAATAAGAAAAGCGGGTAGAAGAGCTCGAATAAAAGTTTGAAAAGCGTAAAGTTGGAATTTCCAAGTTTAAAGTTGGAAAAGCCAAAATTAAAGTTGGAATTACCAACTCTAAAGTTGGAAAAGCCAAGATTAAAGTTGGAATTACCAACTTTAAAGTTGGAATTACCAATTTAAGAGTTGGAATTACCAACTTTAAAAAAAAAGTATTGTGTGGTTCTAATACGCATCTGTATCTAAACGTATTTTTAAGAATTGCTATGGAACTTTTTTTTCATTTAATTTTTTTTTATGATCTTATCAAAAATCGAACTGTTGATCTACTCATTGCTCGCAACGGGATCTCATCTAATTATATTTCTATTATTATAACTTTGTTGTTACTTAATCCATGAAATTTCCTGGAAAATAATACATTAAAGTACATACATGTACATGTATGTAGAACGATGCTACATGTAAAATATTAAATTTAAATAAGTGCACCATCAAATACTTCAAGCTCTGCAACATTTTGTTGGAATGTAAAAGACGAAAAATTGTTAATGGATGGATAATTATACAAGTCTCTTAAACGACAAAAAATACACACACACACAAATTATTTCTAACACGTTTTTTTTAAAAAAATGCACAAAAACATGTTAGAACTATATATAGGTTTGAGAATTATGAGCAGTGCTGCAGCTATTCAGGTAATTAAATACCTTTATAAAGTTTAGTTTGGATCCATTGTGTGATTTTAAATTTAAAAAATTACCAACTGTGTAAAATGTAAAAAATATACATTCAATTTTTTTTGAATTTTACGTGTACATGTATAAAGTCTATTATTAGAGAGGGAAAAATCCTTCCTTCGCCTAAACTAAAATATGTTTGCCATTCAGGTATGCATTAAGAGCCCCCCCCCCCCTCCCCGCGCCTTTCTCCCACAAATCAAACTCTTTTTTGTTTTCAGTATGTTTTAATTAATATCTAATGTGTATTGTAAAACAAGAAAATCAGTCTTAAAACGAACATCAAACAGTCATTAAGCAATAATATTTCAAAATATACAGTAATATAAAGTAGTATTTTGAATTGACAGGGAGTACATGTATGTTTCAAATTCAAAATTAATCCTTTCGGGTATATTATCCCATTATTTTTTTTTCTACAGAAATGCGAAAATCATATGTAGAAATTATAGGGAAAATGTTAAAACTTCTTGGAAATACTAAGTGATTGTTTGTCTTCGGCAAGTTCGGTGAAACGAGTTTTTCTCACCTCCGCCGTGTCGAATGATTTTGATTGACAGGACAAACAGGTGGAGTTCGTGTGAACCGTGTGAACTTGATGAAAGAAAATAAAATCCGATGGTTACTGTCAAATGGATTTGCTTATCTTCAAAAACAGTTATGTTTCTGCGCTTAAATATGCAACTACTAAATGATATAGCAGTTTCTGAGAATTACAAGACATGTTTTATTTTTAGATCTTCACTAAAAGTAGTCAAAAATACTTGTGTTCAGTAAAATTTCAGTAACATTGCAATGCCATAAAGCCTTTTTTCTAAGATCTGGAATTTAAGGGGGAAAGTTTAATAGGAAATGGAAGTAAAAGTTTCGTCTTTAATTTGATGTTTAACATGGATCATAAAGTGTAAGTCAATAAATTGGTATATATCTACAAGGCCGTTTTTTGCATAAAGAGAACCGTCAGCTCTTTCGGCAAATTTTTCCATAGACATTAACGATAAATTTACTATAATTGCCAAGTATGATGATAGAATTCATGAAAATTAATGTATTTATAATTAAGGACCAACATAGAATATTTCACTGCACAAAATCACTCTGTGTACAATTCTTTCGGTATCGAATTAAACATGGGGTTTTTACTGGATGTAGTTTGATTAGCATTATGGAATCAAAATTTATTGTAAGACCTTAAACATTATTTAAAATACTTAAATATCGATCAAGACAAAAGAAAAAGGAGCTTAGGTGCGAATGTATAAGGGAATTCCCATCGACAGTGAATTACAGAAATTCTCATTTCTCCATAAATTCCGTCAAACACTTTTTTCCTTAATGGTATTAGTTTTAAAGTCTCATTTATCTCGTGCAAACATTTGTGTGGAACATAGCTAATTATATATATATAAAAGGTGGTCATATGACACGCCTTCCTTCAAATATTGTTGTGAAAATTAGCGACATCAATCAACCAAACTAGTAAGAGATTTATTAGGATTCGACACTCCAAACCACACTTCTAGTAGATATGATTTTTTTGCATAGAGCAGATTAATATTTCATCTGAATTATGCAAGTAGTTGTAGAGTGTGTCGGTTATTAAGAAGCCTCGTCAGGGGCCACGGACATAAATCATGGTGTTTGTTTTAGGTGAGACCGGATTATTTCGTCACCTATATTCTTGTGTTTGCTGTAAGCTATGGTTGGATGAGAATTAAATAAAGTTCTGCATTCTCGATTTCTAAGAATGGTGTCCCAGTATTTCAGAATTCCCCTTGCGAGGTGAAATTCAAAATTTCAGGAACTTTTATGAATCGTTCATTAACATTCATGATGTGTTCATTAAGATGGTTCATGACTGGTTCATTAAGATGGTTCATGAACTTTATTCATGAATATATTGATAAAATGTAGTTCATGAACAAATGATGAAAATATATATGAATATTGGTAATTTTGATTTTAAAGATAGAAAAAATGTAGAGTTCAAGGTATTATGAATGTAAATGAATTTTCATTAAGACTAAAATAATTGACAAAAATTTTTGACAGAAAAACACTCAATACTCTCATAATACAACGTTTACATGCAGATGCAATTGTTGAACAAGCCCCTGGTATAATTCATATTTAATAACATTCTTTCACCCTCTATCTGAAAAATAAATAATGATATCTCTAAACATTTCGTGTTTTTATTTGATTTTAATTAAACAAACACTGCAGCATCATTGACAACATTTTTTTTTCAAATTGATTACTTATGCTTCTTCATAATGTAAATAAAACAATTATATTTATCATAATGTGCTTTAAATAATGTCATTTTTCCTCACACAACTTTGTTCGACCGAATTGTCTCTAACATCAAACTTTTAACAAGTTGTTGGTAGATGAAACATTCTGGAAAAGGAACTTTGTGAGCTTCGTAAAAAACGTTTTATATATTCATTAACAACTAAAAATTAAATCGCTTGTCTGTACTGTACCGCATTATTCCTGGATCGAAACGCTATATACATTTCAATTTTGGTGCAGTAAAAATGTAAAAAGTTTCCCTTGCCTCGTGTATAAATGATAGAGCACAGACTGCATGGTTGTAAAATATCTTTGACATAATCCACATTCGTATTTTGTAGTTTAATTCTCCTATGCGTCTTCACAGTTCAGAATATTCAGTCTGAGGGCGAGAGATTGTTATTATCATGTCATTTGTCCTCTGTTAATGGGGGCCTCCATACTTGCAATACGAAACAAAAAGTCTATACATGTATAATTGATGACGTAAAAAATTCGAATTCTTCATTGATAAAACTTACTTTGATATTAAAAATTGTATTTTGAGTGAAAAATTATCCAGATAGTGTTTGTTATTTTTTATATTAAAAAAAAAATCTTGGAAATTCGAAACTAACGTATTTTTAGCTCAATCGTACATTTTTGAATAGGCGCAAACTTGAAAACGCGCGAGACGTTGGAAATTGGAATTTGTAGAGTGGAAGGATCGGCAGGCATATTTGTGATCTATAATTTGCATTGTCACTGATCTTTGTCAACTTTTTAAGAAAACAGAATATGAAGAAGAAAGACTATATATAGCCGTAATATGATCGATCTACTTCATAGCTGGTGAGTGACAAAAAATGGAGGCAATCACTGAGTCAGAAATCTGTCTGTAAATATTACTTTCTATTTGTAAAATAAAGTAATGTCTTTTTTTAATGAAAGTTTTGTCTAACTCTGCTTTGAGTTTGGATCCAGCCATATAACATACATTAATTATAGACTGAGACTCAAAACATTCATAGGCCTGATTGATCTTCAAAATGGCGGTCAAAGAAAATAGGCTCAAATTACACTCAGAATATTTTAATTTGGAAGTGCCTCTGATGTAAAATTAAATTAAACTAAAATGCAAGAAAATACAAAAATGTCTTATGTTTTACAATCATGGGTATTTTCAGAAAATCTTTCTTTTTGAAGGAAGAAGAGAAGCAGTTCACAAATGTTTATGAGTAGCAGACAAAAAACTCTATCTGCAGAAAAACTGAGCTCTTGAAAAAGAAAGAAAAACAGAAATGAAAATACGAATGATATTCAATCAAAGGATCCAAGTGATGAAATTCTGGAAGTTCCACATGGAGAGACAATAAGGATTTTTGAATTGACCATCTCAGCTCGAAATGCTTGAAAGTGCTTAAAACTGTTACCCTGGTGCTGTACAAACTTTTCTCCTAGACTGGAATTAAACACTGTTCAATTTCTGGCTTTTAAACACACTTTGAAACATGCTGAGGAAGGACCCACCTCTCCTCTTGACCAAGTTAAGTTAAACATTCTGCGCAGAGTTGCGTTTGAATTGAAATTTTTTATACTTTTACCAAGAATGAACTACATTACTCATTTACTATGGTTTAATATGTCAAAATTGTCTATTTTAATTTTTTAACAAAGATTTTGTTGCAATGGTTGGAAAACAAACAACATTTTTTTGAAATCTCTCAAGATGCTATATTATAAAACATATACTTTACTTTTTTAGCAAGACTTCATGCATTTTCATGAATAAACATGACTAATAATATTGCAATTTTTGTTTGCAAATAAGCAAGAATATTCATGAATGCTAATGGTTCATGAATTTTATTCATTCATAAACATTCCTGAAAAAGATTATCAAATTATTCATGAACAGTTCATGAAGATCAAATGAACTTATTATTGGACATACTTGAGACGATGAATCTTCATGAATCTGACTCTTCATGAATTATTCATGAAAAAAATATTCATGAATATTCATCAGTTTTCTTTCATGAATGAAAATTCATGATTTGAAAATGTCGAATAATAAGTTCATAAGATCTTCACGAACATTTCATGAACATTTCATGAATAAAATACATGAAAAATTCAAGGAAATTCATGAATTATTCATTATCGTCTCGCAGGGGTCGTTTTTTCAGTCCTTTAACGCAAGGGTTAAATTTAGTAACCAGTACTGTAGGGTTACGTAATGAATGTTCTTTAGTCTTTTTGATGATGAGTTTTGATCGGTTTGTGTTGACCTTTCCTTGATAATAGGATCAATTTCCGAAATAGTGTAACCTCGCTTTGATAGGTGTGTCTTAAAGTCATTAATTGTAGCATGTAATATTTCAGGGTCAGTACTATTTCTAACTTGTCTAATGCATTCTTCTTTAATGAATCCTTGAAACACAGCTGGGCTTTGACGGCTCTGTCTGTGTAGATACTGAAAGTTATTTGTTGATTTGATAAACGACTTGATATCAAGTTTGTTTACATTTTGAAATTTCTGCCCCTTATCAACTAGTATCAAAGAAGTTAACAGCAGATGGAGAAATTTCAAATGTGAATCTAAGATGCTTGTGACAATGATTGCCAATATTGAAGAATTCTTCTATCTCTGGTTGCGTTCCGTTGAATATTATGAAACCGTCATCACGGTATCTGCCGTGGAAGACAATTTTGCTAGCATGACGAAATTGTGCCATTATATGCTTTGTGATATGATATATTCTGATGTTACAGATCTCTGGACTGGGGACGCCCGCATACTTGCTCTTATTATTTGTTTGTAATGTTTTCAATAATAAATAAATGTTTTCGAAGACGCATTTCAGCAAGAAGTTGAGATCCTCAGGGTCAGGATATGGAATGTCTAATTGCGTTTTATTTGCCTGTGTGTAAGCCTTATTTACTGATAAGAGAAGTTCGTTGAATTCCATGTTTGTGTACATGCTAGTCACATCATAGGTAATTAATAATGCGTTTGTTGGCAATGTGAGGCCTTCGATTTTGGTGATAAAGTCCGTAGTAAGTGTATAATATAAGTTGATTGTTTCTGTACAATGGGTACAAGAAAATAATCGCAATATCGTCCTATTTTCCTCGTTGGCGTATCGCATTGCGAGATAATTGGTCTACCAGGTGGTAATTTCCTAATGCTGCACTGACCGTTTATTAGAGCATTGTAAATGTTTGCTGGTATTTTGTGGGTTTAAGGTAAAAGGTGTAAAGGCCCACATTTGACATGTTTGATGAAGGTTTTTTTTGTCTTTAAGAAATTTGTAAGTTTCTTTGTCCAGTGAGCCATTTGAATGCATTTTGACAAGTTTATTTTGAATGTTTTCATGCAGTTTGAGCATGTAGTATTCAGATACTTGGATATGGTGTTTAGATTGCAGTTGGCTTTGTGCGTCTAAGACAAACTGGTCCTTGTTCATGATGACAATTGTGTTGCTTTTACTGCTTTTTTAATAACAATGTCGTTGTTATTTTTAAGAGATAAAATAGCTTCTCTTTCAGCATTTGAGATGATTGATCTCTTTTTTTACAATTTCCAAGGAGAAAAAGTTCCAGTTTTGTTTTATCTTTATATCCCTCGAGTTCGCTGCATGTCAATGGCGGTTTGACGCCAGATTTTGTTTTAAAGGGGTGAATGGCAATGTCGTCACCGGTATCAAAGTGGAATTTGCATCTGAGTTTTCTGACAAAATCTTCAAAATCTTTGCTTAGAACTGAGAGTTCATGTTGGGATAAGTTGTATCTTGATATTTTTAAAACAAACTTTTCCCCTTTGGCCGTAGTTTCCTTGCAGTGAGCTTTAACTCCCTAATCAAACTCATCAACTTGTTCTAGTATGCTGACATGCACCAGTACCCTTTATTCTTCTACTATGTACCAACGTTTTAACAAGCTATCTCTCAAAAAAGAATTCTACAACTATGTCAAACTGCGAATACATGGATATAATAAAGGACCAGGTCCCTTCTAAACAGGAAGCAGTCATACACGATCTGGATATGACCATCAATCTGCAAGTCCGTCAGAGCAGTGGCTGCCACAAACATAAAAATCGTGGAAAATATCGAAGGAATCTTAACCAACCGACTACTGTACGCCAAGCGTAAAGAAAGTATTTCCCATGGACTAAGTTCGGGCAGGTTTCCGTCTTGGTTTGAAGCCAAGCTCCATTGCAAACTCAGCCTCCCTAAAGAGGAAAACACAAAGTTTGCCAAATTCTTAAATGAATTGCAGCAGGAAACCATCAGTTCTTTTGGCAATTCTGTGATCAAATTCCTGGAACGTTCAATCGAAGAAAAAAAGAAGCAGAAAGCAACAGGCTTAGGTCAAATAAACTAAGACAAAGGCAAAAAGAATTGGACGGCTACACCTTTGCCACGGAAAAATCTAAGCTGGACGAGGTTTTCAAGGCCATCACTAAAACATACCTCAGAATTGCATGACCACAGAGTCAAACTGCAGACTTTGCCAAGTCACCCGTCCAGACCTCGCCACGCAACCAACAAATCGGCAAGTAACAAATTCCACGACCGATCAAGGAAAGAAAGCCATTACCAATACCGTGGTCACTGCTATATGCAGAGAAAAAGGCCATACTTCACATCCTAATTAACTGGCGCTGAGTTTTACACATCGAGCATATTATGGACTTACTTTACGAAACCTCTATACGATGTACAATGTACATAATGACGGACTTTTATTCACTATCATGCCTTTGGAGTACATTACCATGATTACTATTCAACAGACTTGCATTTATGTCTCTGTATATGATTTTACAATTAAATTATTCATGTAAACATCAATGCTAAGTTTCGCATCGATATGTTTGGTTTGAAATCGTATATTATTTGTGTCATTTTTGACAATCTTTTAACAAATAGTAATCCTCTTATTATCATCATACGATATTAAGATGCTCTTTGCCGCCTCTTTTATATGTCACTACGTATATCAGACGGATAATACATCTTCAAGAAATAATTACAATAAAACCATTTCACAAAACAGCCATCTATTGGCCACGCTCGTAAACAACAAAGAAGCCCCCCCCCCCCCAACTGACCATAACAATCACCAAAATGTGACTATCAGTTTCCTACAGCCACACCCTCTCGCCGTCCTCTAATCTATCAACACATTGATAATTAGACGGATCTGCAATTTTATCAAAAATACTAATCGGTGTTCTATATCGCCTCTATACAAATATCTACCACCTTCTGCTTCTCTATATGAATGGCTCGACGACTAAATAGACGGAGAAAACAAAGTAAAAGTGCTAAACGCACCTGTAATTATCTACGGGGAGTTAAAGCTCATTGCAAAAAAAACAATGACCACAGGGGAAAAGTTTGTTCGAAATCTATCAAGATACAACTTATCCGAACATGAACTTTTTTTTACTGAGCAGAGGCTTGAAATTCATTCAAACGCTTAAAAGCAACTATGCTAAAAGCATACTTCTCAATGATATTGAAGAATTTGCTAGAAAACTCAGATGCAAATTCCACTTTGATACCGGAGACAACACTACAATTCACCCCTTTAAACCAAATCTGGCTACAAACCGCCATTTACATGCAGGGAACTCGAGAAATATATAGATAAAACAAAACTGGAATTTTCCTCAATGGAAATTATAAAAAAGAAATCCAACATCTCAGAGTCTGAAAAAGCAGCTATTTTATCTCTTAAAAATAACAACGACATTGTTATCAATAAAGCAGATAAAAGCAACACAAGGCCAACTGCAATCTAAAACTATATGCAAGAATCTGAACCCAACATGCTTAAACTGCATGACAGTATTCATAATAAACTTGCCGAAATGCATACTAATGGATCACTGGCCAAAGACACATAAGTTCTTCAATGACAAAAAAAACCTTCACTCAAATGTGGGCACTTACACCTTTTTACCTAAAACCCACAAAATACCAGCAAACATTTTCAATGCTCTAATTAATGCTCTAATAAACGGTCAGTGCAGCTTTAGGAAATTACCACCTGGTAGACCTGGTAGACCAATTATCTCGCAATGCGATACGCCAACGAGGAAAATAAGACAATATTTCGATTACTTTCCTGTACCCATTGTACAAAAACAATCATTTTATACTGAAGGCACCACGGACTTTATCACCAAAATCGAAAGCCTTACACTGCCAACCAACGCATTATTAATTACTTATGATGTGACGAGCATGTACACAAACATGGAATTTAACGAACTTCTTTCTTCAGTGAATGAGGCTTACACACAGGCCAAAAAAACGCAATTAGACATTCCATATCCTAGCCCCGAGGATTCAAACTTTTTCCTGAAATGCGTCTTGGAAAACAATTACTTTGAGTTTGATGGAAAATACTACAAACAAATGGGGGCAGTCCCCAGTCCAGAGATTTGTGACATCAGAATGTATCAAATCACACAGCATATATTGGCACAATTTCGTCATTCTCGCAAAATTGTCTTCCACGGTAGATACCGTGATGACGGTTTCATAATATTCAATGGAACGCAACCAGAGATAGAAGAATTTTTCAATATCGGCAATCACTGTCACAAGCATCTAAGTTTAACATTTGAAATGTTTCCATCTTCCGTTAACTTCCTTGATACTACAGTTTACAAGGGACCGAAATTTCAAAATCTTAACAAACTTGATATCAAATCGTTTATCAAACCAACAAATAACTTTGAGTATTTACACAGAAAGAGCGATCATAGCCCAGCTGTGTTTAAAGGATTCATTAAAGGAGAATGCATTGGAAATGCAAGAAATACTACAGACCATGAAATATTACATGCAACACTCAATGACTTCAAGGCTCACTTATCAAAGCGAGGCTATCTACTTCGGAAATTGATCCTACTGTCGAAGAAACGATCAACACAAACCGATCAAACACAATACAGAACAGCCATTACGTAACCCTATAGTACTGGTTACTAAATTTAACCCTTGCATTAAAGGATTGAAAAAACGAATTCTATAATATTGGAACACCATTCTTAGAAATCCAGAATGCAAAACTTTATGTAACTCTCAACCAATCATTGCTTACAGCAAACACAAGAATAGAGGTGACGAGATAATCCGATCTCACCTAGAACAAACACCATGATTTATGTCCGTGGCCCCTGATGAGGCTGCTTAATAGCCGAAACACTATACAACTACTTGCATAATTCAAATCAGATATTAATCTGCTCTATGCAAAAAGCATATCTACTAAAAGTGCTGTTTGGAGTGTCGGGTCCTAATAAATCTTTTACAAGTTTCGTTGATTGATTTCGCTCATTTTCACACATCGGAGCACTCTGCCAGGACGCAAGGAACAAATCTTTAAGAAGTTAAAAAATTTAACTGATTTTGTTTTTGGCAGAGAGCACAACCACAACAAGAGAAGAAAGGTTTGAATTTTCTTAAGCTTGAATTTAACCCTGCTTTTTTTTATAATTATATTATTACATCTTTATTGTATTATGGCAAAGATATGACTTGAAAAGCTATTAAATGAAAAAAAAACAAACATGCAATACCTCTTATGGTTGTCCTCTTCCTGTCGTTATTACACACTTTGCAGCCCCTTTTAAACTTGTCGATAAAAGACATGCGCAGATGTCGCTTAAGATGTACAAATTTAATTTTCTCCGTCCCGAAGTAAAGTGCATACTCGAATTTCTAAACAAAGCTATTGGTTGATCGAAATATATCACGTGAAAAGAAAATAGAGATACGGAGAAAATGAAATACTGTATAGGGGATTAATTTCACGGGTTGTAATTTTCACGGTTTTCTCTCATCGGACACGATCGCGGTTTCTTGAATTCGCGGAATTCTTATGTTATAGAAGTTACCTCCCTTGTCTATATCCGTTTAATCCATACCATAGCTACATGTAGACGACATTCATCATTCTTATGTCTTTATTTCACGAAAACAGGTTAGGTTAACATAAAATAGTTAGACTTAATAAATAATTGACGATTGGTTAAAACAGGTGCAGTTACCAAAAGTCCTTGACTATAAACGTCATTTGAATGACTTTTCTGTATGCTATTACAATAAGTGCATGTACACCCCAAGATCTTCAAAACAACGCGGCGAAAAACCACTGGACGGTAATAATTAAATGTGTTAATGCAGGTCGACGAAATAATATCCTTCCAAATCTTCAGTAAGTTCGATAGTTATTTGAATGATTTTTAAAATCAAAATGTCAATAAAAACTATAATATGCTTGATAATGCAGCAATTGCAGGTAATGCACACACCGTGCGTGGTAACATTACTTACGCACTGATAATCAAAACTCATGTTCCACGTGTTTTGATTGATGAAACATGTAGTATTGGCCATTAAAAAGCCTTTTAACAAATACAGGTTGTTATCTGTTGACTTGAATTAATGTAAAGCGTGCTAATTAAAATAATTGAATGACAAGTACTACTCGTAATTACTGAAACGACCATGTACTGTGGTACATGTATTTAAACCTATCGTAGTCTATTCTCGAATTTCCAAAAAAAACATGGAGATTATTGAAAAATTATTCACTGTTTTTTGAATTCACGGATTTATTATCACCGTGAATATAGCGAATATTAACACCGCGAGTTATTTTCCCCCTATACAGTAGGCTAGACTTGGAGTACCTTGCTAAATTAAATTCATGTAGATATCAGAGTAAAACGTTGAATTTTTGGGGTCTTTTTTAATAATTATAAAGCAATTGGATTAATTTTAGAGCAAGCCAATAGAAATCATTTGCCGTACGTCGGTGTTTGTACATGTAACAATGTAATCAAATGGAAGCGTGTCGTGTCATTGTACCTAATAATGACCGACCTAATAAATTCATCTTGAGAAGAGATGTGACAACCGATATAAAAGTATATCTGATTCTCTGTAAATGAATATCTTAAAAAAATGTATAGAATTCAATTTGAATATGCCATATTGATACACTATTTTAATTTGTAGGTAACCAGTCACCTCAAATCTGCATGTTTTAAATACATTGTTACGATATGTTTGTGAATCACTTATGCACCCTCAACCAAATAATTGGAATTTTTTTTATCACACGGCGTAACTCTGTCAAATATGGCTATTTTGTTACCAAAATAGAACTTTACCTATTTTTTTTCAGTAGGTTTCAACTGTGACATTTACGAAGAAAATGAAAGGAAACTGCAAATAAATAAAGTTTTTCTAAGTTCAAAGAGGCACAGCATTAGATAAAATGGCTCTTACTATCGTACCCCCTAAAAAAGAACTTGACTTTGATATTCTGATGGAAATTCTCATACCAAATTTAAAATCGGTATGTTCCGCTACTGTGAGGAAAATGAACGGAAACTTTATAGCTCGACAGACAGCAGCAAAGCAATGCCATCCCTACTTCATTAATCGAAGAGGGCATATTAAAGCTTTCTATCAGTGTGTAGTCACTATAGAATCATGAAATAAGTCATTTCAGGGAGTGTATATTTCAGGTTAGACGACAGGTTCTTCAAAGGGATATAATTTTTCCTAAGAATTTGTCATTGAAGAACACTGTATAGGTGCATATGTACTAAAACAAGTTTTCTCTCAAAGAATTAGAGTACCTTACAAGGCATTTGGACAAGATACCACAGGGTCATATCTCTTATATAACCTTTCTTGGTAATCTTCCGAATGGCCTATATTATAACTTGATGATGTACTTATATTTAAAAAAATATTTTAAAAACAATGTAGAAACTAGTGGGCATTGTTTAATTAACAAAAACGCACATGTCTCCCCTTATTTACCAGCATTTAAAAATGCAGTTTTACTATCACGGTCAAATATAATAATGCAGTGCATCTTTCAAGTATTTAAAAGATTGTCAAGTTATGGTGTGGCCTTGTTTTTTTTTTCTTAATTTAATCTTGAATGAAGAAAGTGGTCAAGGTCAAATAATTTGTAGTAGTGTATTTATACTTAATGTTGTCTTTACTTGTTCCAAGTTTAAAATCCTAATGTCAAGAACGGTTTCAAGTTGTGAATTAAGATATATTTCAAATGAACCTTTCACTTTGATCTAATAATAATTGGATCAAGGTAAAAAAATTTGATCACATGTGTCCTCTGCATGTTCCAAGTTGCAAGTCTTAATGTCAAAAGGTTCTTAAGTTATGGTCAAAACATGTTTTTTTTTCTCTATTTGACCTTGAGAAAAAGTCAATGTCACAGTTCTGGTGTGAGTTCTTGTATTAAATGTTTTCTTCTTTCTGTGTTACAAGTTTGAAGTCCTAATATCAAAGGGTACCCATTCTATGACCTAAACTCTATTTTGATGTGAAAGTTTGACTTTGACCTTACAAACATTGGATCAAGGTCAAAAATGTTGATCAAGTACATCCTTCTTCTATGTGTCCTCTGTATATTCCAAATTTGAGGTCTTAATGTCAAAGGTATCTCAAGTTATGGTAAAATCGTGTTTTTCTCTGTTTTCTGTTTGACCTTTAAGAAAGAAAGGGGTCAAGGTCAAAGTTCTGGTGCACTACATCTTGTATTTAATGTCTTCTTTTTATGTTACAAGTTTGAAGTGCTAATATCAAAGGGTACTTAAGGTATTGTTAAACTCTATTTATTAGAAAATTGGCACTGACCTTTTAAATAGATCGGGGTAAAAAAAAAATTAATGGCTTACACTACGCCTTAAGATCATCTATCAATGTTCCAAGTATGAAGTCTTCAGGTTTAAGGGTTTTCAAGTCAGCCTTAGACAAAATTTGGATGAAGAAGAAGAAAATCGACAAAACCAATATGTCTCCCCTTGGGAAGGGGAGACATAATTAGAAGAGAATGGCAAATATGAATAAGATAATACAATTTAAAATCAATTTGAAAGAAAATTACTGAATTTCTATAATAAAGATGGGAAAAAGACAGGAATTTACATAAAGATGGTTATGTACCTTTACCAGCATTAAAAATAATTTTTGCTTTGAACCTTATCTAGATATTCTAACAAACAATCAACATAGATCAGTTGTAACAAAGGTAAGAATATCAGCTCACAGGCTTAAAATTGAAATTGGACGTTACCAAAAAAATACCTAAAGAGGAACGAGTTTGTTTACTTTGTCATGACATCGAGATTCAGGATAAAATTCATGTTCTCCTTGTATGTACTCGTCTTAATGTACAAAGACTTGCACTTATAAATATTTGTAAAATTAAATGTAAAATATATCAGTCTCTATCTACTGATAGTCAATTTATTGGCTCATTTGAGGGCAGACAAATCAACTTAACGCACGAATGAGGGTACACAAGCAACATATACGGGACGAAACTGTCAGATGCACCCCTTGTTCAAAAAAATTCGCCGAGTTAGGTAAAGGGAAATTTAAGATTTTTCCGTTCTACAAAATGTGGACATCGGATGAAATCGCCCGTGTTACCGAAGAGGACTACTTTATAAGACTTTTTAAACCAAAATTGAATTGCAAATGATATTATGTATAATTCACAAAACTTATTTTATTTCTATGCTTTAATTATACATTCTTTGACTGGGTTGAAAAAGTTCATGCAGCCGCTACTACAAACTACATTGTGACGTTATAATGCCTAAAGTTATCACGACGTCATAAGCAACGTTTTTGACAACGTTTTGAATTTTTCTACAACTGTCTGAAGAGCCAACATGGCTGAAAGCGCTAACAGTACAGATTGTATTTAATTTGGACTGCAGCACAACATACAATACAATACATGTATGTATATTCAGTATATCTCTTAATATATACTTTTTTTTACCAATTACACTCATTATTTGTAATGCCATCATCATGCTTCTTCTATCGTTTAGATCTTCTTCCTTCTTCTGTTTGTAAATCTTTTTGCTCCTCCGGGGGCGCAAATTGGATTAATAAAATCTTGTATCTTGTATACGTTTTGATATAATACCAAGAGTTACAAAACATACCTATAAATTTGAGAAACGTTTCTTCTGACCTTAATATGTGTCGCAACTAACAAGATAAGTTTCGCTTCATATGAATATTTATTAATGATATTGTATGTACATAAACAAAGGTCGATTGCTGCATCGAACAAATAGTATATACATATTTGTATGTACTGATAAAGATTGATAAATACCAGGTACCTAGCACAACAAGCCTGCATTGTATGTTTAATCCAGTTTGAGAGAGATAATATCCTTAAGCCAATATTTTTTCACTGATATTCCCTCTATTAATGCTTTAAATAGGACGACAGCAAACAAAGTCATTTTATAGCATTTAAGGATTGATGAATACATGTACGAAGGGTTATCAAGAAGTTCGTGGACTGATTTAATAAAAATTCATACGCTATATTCAGTGCTTAATATAATTTTAGAAGCATAACACTATAAACGTATGAGAAATGTTGGATATTTTAGCTTGATGCGTTGATGATTTGCCGAATTATAATGAAATATAAAACATTATATGACCACTCTTTGCTCTCGCCGTTTAGATCATGATATCCGACAAGAACATTATTTCTCAATGCCCACTCCTTTTACCTAATAAACCTGTCTTGATCAGTCTTGATTTCATGTACCTGTAAAGTGCAAAACGAAATAGAAACGAAAGGAATTGAAACAAAATGTACAAAAACGAAACTTAACGAAACGAATTCAAGATAGAACGAAAGGAAATCAATACATGTAACCTGCCGTAACGAATCCAAACTTTCAGATTGTTTTTTTCAAATCAAGATATATACATACAGTGTATAGTTATATATAAAGTTTAACTGCAAATGGTTTATATTTACTTAATATGATATATGTATTGTTCAAGCACTTGTAAAACAGGCAATTATTTCGTATTCTGGGCACACCAACTTATTTTTAGCAAATGGTACCTAACTCAATTTCAGGCACTCCCGCTTCAAGCTCATATTTTTTTTATTTATTTAAGTAATTGCAAAACATATAGGGTGAGTTAACCATGCATCGGATACATACCTTGGTAGGGACAATTTTAGGCAATAAATTCTCTTTCAACTTCAGATTTCCGTGTATTTATTTGTTTCTGACTTGAAGATGAGGATTTCAAGTTTTTGATAATACCGATTGATTATATTATGTTTCGAATAAAATACCCCGAGAATGGCCTTGAAGTTACGACATATTTTACATCATCAAAGGGGAATAACCAAAACATTTAAAAAGAGTTTGCCATTTTTAGAGTTATCGATCTTTAAATTCGACTTCCACTGAACGAGTCGGACTTGGGTGAATTTTGTCAGGGATGGATAATTTTACATAATTTATAAAGACATTTCACTTCAATATTTGTTTAATTCTTATTAAAGCTGATTTTAACTAGTATACTCATTTCAACGTACATTGGACACAAATTAACCAAGCATCGGACATTTTCTGATGCAAAGTTAATCATACCATTTTCCTACAGAACCCAACTGACAGTTGTTTTGTTTTTTTCTTGGCGGAAAAAGAAAATCAAAATGCAAGTTATCGATATATTACGCCTAGAATCTGACTCAATTAATTGAGAACTACAAACCAGTGTATTTAAACACATGAGAAAAAAGGGGCGCGAATTACTGCATTAAAATCATAAATATTTATAACCTTTATAACGCAGAATAAGGCATCTTGGATCTTTTATGTGCAATGATATCGTCAAATAGATTTAATTTGAGGGTCATTTCTTAGGTAAAATATAAAAGTATATCCATATCAAGGATTTTTAAAGCACCATGATAAAGGTATGATATTTTCCCGGTCCAAATACCGTCTGTCCGATGCATGGTAAATAATGTCCGATCCATGGTGAATTCTAAGTGATTTTTAAAAACTCGATTTTTGATAATATTTCCTAAATAAAAAATATATAATTGTGTCCCAAATTTATATTTCAACCAAATACTAAATGTTAAGGTCCATTTTGATAACTTTCCGTCGGTAGTGATATCGCTAGAACTTGATGAAGTACAAGGATGTCCGATGCATGGTGAATTCACCCTACACCTCTCCTACTCTCATACCTGTTGGAAAAATACAAATACACACACATTAATAAACATGTAATATACATATATAAGGATAAAGATGCTTCAATATACGTATAATATACATAAACATAGACTTACGCAATATGCAATGCATATTCAATAAGTAATTATATTTCGAGTTACTATTAGACACATTTAAAAGACAATTCCATTTGGACCATCATTTTTGAAAAAAATAAAATACATTTCCTGACAACATTTTTTGTAAACAATAGAAATTATTTAAATATTTTAAAATATCAATAAAAGCAATATTATTGTTTTTACTTGATTGTTGATAAATAAATATTTCTTCACTAATAGCCTAAGGATAATCAAATTAATTATCATGTGATCTTTTTTCCGAATTACCAAAAAAAAAATAACAGTTTGACATCAAATACAATTCTTTTACATGTACCAGACTTTTGAAATATCCAATCTGACAATGCTAACCAAATCATGGAAACCTGTTGACTGTGGGAAAATAAATGCTTGATTGATTCTGGGTATAAGTTACATATTGAACAAAGTGGTGAATTTTTTATTTAACGCAAATATAAGTTCTTATAAGTACGTTCTACTATTCTATGGATATTGTAATTAAACCACGTAAGTCCTGAATCTTTTGTTGTCGATTCAAAGTTTGCATAATCATGTTTCAAATTAAAATTCAACTCTTACTTTAGATCAATATCCCATTTGTTTTCACAAACAGGTCTGTGCTGTGTTTTTAACATTAAATAATTATAAATATGTCGGATATGTCTTGATCCTTTCTTGGACTCGGAAAGAAAAACACGGAGATGACAAACTGTAATCTTGGCTATTTTTTTCAAAGACGGAAGTTTGTAAATGAATGAGGTGTCCTCATTCAGTTTTCAATGTCTTATTTATTCAAATTCGAACTATATAATAAAACAATTATGGAGTCTTTTGGTGTTGAATATGGTTTGTTATTAACCTCGGGTGAATATGAATATTTTTCTGGTGAATAATAAACCATATTCAACACAAAAGAGTCCATAATTGTATAATATTAGTTTTTTTTTCGAAAAGCCGAATCCACTGCATACTTGCTTTTTGAAGAGATGTGAATAAGTGAGTGAACTTTGATAGAAACAAAGTTTTTACTACAGTTATATTTCCTAAAGCGGTAATATTTCTTTTTTTAATCAATGAATTTCTTTTTAAATAAGTTTAAACTTCTTGTCAAAGTTAAGTCCTCCATTTTTTTAGATTTAGATTTTGTGATACCAAGAACAGTAAAATGTTTGGTCGTCTATTTTAATTCTGTCTCAGTAC
The DNA here is from genome assembly GCF_032062105.1 of Saccostrea cuccullata. Taxonomy (NCBI): domain Eukaryota; kingdom Metazoa; phylum Mollusca; class Bivalvia; order Ostreida; family Ostreidae; genus Saccostrea; species Saccostrea cuccullata. Next base: position 53,476 of record NW_026933125.1, read on the forward strand.
AAACCAAATTTTCTGTGTCAATTTTAGATACAGTGCAAACTGCTTTTGTTAATGAAATGTTAGGTTTTAAACCCGATTATTCCGGAACTTTGAGGTCCATTGACGTCGAAGTTTTTGCTATTACTTTAAAATATTAAATTCCGGTTGTGACTTTTTTCCTGTACGCAAATATGGCCCATTGACAATTTTCGAGCTAGCCAATTTTTGAACTGTTTGAATGCTTTTTACAAACTTTTTCCTGTTCTGCTACTTCTTTCCTTTCTACTCTATCTTTCTCTTTACAACTCAATTCTGTGTTTTTTCAAGATTTCAGAAGTCCAGGTTCCGTCAGAGGTAAATTTCTTAATTATCCATCATGTCTTTGAAAATATTATCAGCTAATTGTCAAGGATTGGGGGATATCGCAAACGAAAAGATGTTTTTAATTATCTTAAGGAATAATTATAATATTTACTGCCTTCAGGACACTCATTTTACAACTGAAATAGAAAATGAAATCAGAAGCATGTGGGGTTTTGACTGTTACTTTAGTTCTTTTTCATCAAATGCAAGAGGTATAGCAATTCTATTTAATAATAATTTTGAGGTTAAAATGTTAAGGAAAAAAAGGGGACGTGGATGGTAATTATCTTCTTTTAGATTTTACTGCTGATGAAAAAAGGTTTCTTTATGTTGTTTTATGGACCAAACAATATAACCCTGATTTTTATAAAGATTACATGAGTACATTAATGATTTTAATTGTAAAATGTTATATTATGTGGTGATTTTTCCTTGTTTTAAATCCTGAATTAGACTACTATAATTATAAACATATAAATAACCCTAATGCAAGACAGAGGGTTATAGAGCTTATGGAAGATAACAACTTAGTTG